>NC_056437.1:17888033-18188033 GCF_018296145.1 Oncorhynchus tshawytscha
CCCCCCTCTAGTGCCCCCCCTAAGTTCCCTACCCAGGGGGACAAGCGTCTACGTGAGGACATCAGCTTCATGATCCGTTTCTACGCCAGCATCCTGTCAGACAAGAAGTACCTGGCGGCGTGCCAGCTGGTCCCTCCCGGTGAGCTAGGCGCCATGCCCACCCTCAGCACCTTCTCTGCCGGGATATTCGGATCGTTAATTGTGTCCAGCACTTCTCCGATATCGATGCTAAGTAAGCCTACAGCGGTGGGGCTGGCTGATTTAACAACCGCACTACAAGACTACAGGAGTACGTTTTTACACAGGTCAAATCTGACACCTGAACAGGCTCTCTTTACGCTGCTGATGGATCGATACATCTGCGTGGTCTGTAGAATCTCTTCTCGCTCGCTCTGTGTGTGTGTGTGTGTGTGTGTGTGTGTGTGTGTGTGTGTGTGTGGGACGGGTGCTCGCTCGCTCTGTGTGTGTGTGTGTGTGTGTGTGGGGGACTCTCGGGGTGTGGGACTCGCTCGCTCTGTGTGTGTGTGTGTGCGGGGGTGGGACTCGCTCGCTCTGTGTGTGTGTGTGTGTGCGCGGGGCTCGCTCGCTCTGTGTGTGTGTGTGTGTGTGGGGGACTCTCTCGCTCGCTCTGTGTGTGTGGGACTCTCTCTCTCGCTCTCTGTGTGTGTCCATTTCAATATATCCATCTATAGCTGCTGTGGAGCTTGGTGCAGATCTGCCACTTGTGATAAAACGCAAGAATTATTATTATTCTACACATCATGCCGATCCGAAATTCAAGGTTTTTCTAATTGACAACCCACACCTTTCTTACTCCTCTGTCCCTGGCGTCCCCGAGAACAACATGATCTCACTCATAACTCATCGGATCGCACCAGGTAGAAACTAGCACTAACCACAGATCGAGGATCAGATTACTCTACCGTCAGTGGTAACTATTTACCATTAGGTGGGTGAAATAACCCCTGATCCTGTATCAGCGGTTATGGGTAAATTCTACCACCACCTGTGGGAACAACGCATGGCCATCTCATATAAGACCGGGCTAACACTATAAAGCTCACTATACCGCAGGTCAACTCCCCCTCCATCGACTGCTGAGACAATGCTCGCTACCTCATTTATATTTTCCTCTGGTTCACAATATCTTTTCATATGGATGCTGATGCATGTCGGTCTCAATTTAGAATAAATGAATGCATTGAGAGAAAGAAAGGAAGTGATGCCTGCCAGTGTTGATCTAGACTTGAATGAATGCATTAAGCGATATGGAGAGAGATGCATGCCAGTGTTTATTTTGATGAATGCAGAGAGAGAATGTGAAGCAATTCAGAGTTAGACAGACAGACATAATTGCAGAAAGAGATGGAAAGAGATTTTTATTTTTTATTTCACCTTTATTTAACCAGGTAGGCTAGTTGAGAACAAGTTCTCATTTGCAACTGCGACCTGGCCAAGATAAAGCATAGCAGTGTGAGCAGACAACACAGAGTTACACATGGAGTAAACAATTAACAAGTCAATAACACAGTAGAAAACAAAGGGGGAGTCTATATACAATGTGTGCAAAAGGCATGAGGAGGTAGGCGAATAATTACAATTTTGCAGATTAGCACTGGAGTGATAAATGATCAGATGGTCATGTACAGGTAGAGATATTGGTGTGCAAAAGAGCAGAAAAGTAAATAAATAAAAACAGTATGGGGATGAGGTAGGTGAAAATGGGTGGGCTATTTACCAATAGACTATGTACAGCTGCAGCGATCGGTTAGCTGCTCAGATAGCTGATGTTTGAAGTTGGTGAGGGAGATAAAAGTCTCTAATGGATAGAGTTAAATGAAGGACCAGAATTTTTCCTGATTAGATCATAGTCAGGAAAATCTCAGGGCCCAAATAATGAGGGATAGAAAGAGGCAGGGAGTGTGTGTGTGTGTCTGTGTGTGTGTGTGTCAGGCAGCCTGCTGAGTGTCCCTGTGTGTGTGTTCCTGTGTCTGTCTGTCCGTGGGTGTGTAGACAACCAGGACCCGTCGTTGAACAGTCTGTCAGTGATGACGGCCCAGGAGCCCAGGAGCACCATGTCTCATGACTCCCGCTCCCAGCAGAGTGGCCAGAGTGGCTGGATCAACACCTACCCTCTGTCCTCTGGCATGTCCACCGCCTCCAAGAAGTCAGGTAACACAACACACACGCCCACAGACAGAGGCAATGCGCTCACACACACACACCCTGAGATCTGACCATGTCCTTCTTGTCCCCAGGCATGTCTAAGAAGAGTAACAGAGGGACTCAGCTCCATAAGTACTACATGAAGCGTCGGACCTTGCTGCTGGCCTTACTGGTGACATTCTGGAGACCTTGACAAAGACATTAACATTGACTCTCCCTCCTTGCTATTCAAATACATTTTGTTGCTAGGACTGATGTGCTTTCTCTCTCGCCCCACTTCTCTAGGCCAGTGAGATTGAGCGGTTGACTACCTGGTACAACCCTCTGTGCACCCAGGAGTTGGCCATCGCTACAGAACAGTCCGTGGAGACCAGCATCGCCAACTGGAGGTCCAAGTACATCAGCCTCAGTGAGAAACAGTGGAAAGACAACGTCAACCTGGCCTGGGGTATATCTCCTTACCTGGCTATGCAGCTACCAGCCAGGTACACACACATACACCCGGGTTAGAATTTATTTGGGAAAAGCTTTAGATTCATTCCACCTCTAACTTTTGTTGTCATGTCTAAGAACAGCGTTTGGGTTAACCCTCTCGTGTCTGTATGTTCAGGTTTAAGAACGGCGTTTGGGTTAACCCTCTCGTGTCTGTATGTTCAGGTTTAAGAACGGCGTTTGGGTTAACCCTCTCGTGTCTGTATGTTCAGGTTTAAGAACGGCGTTTGGGTTAACCCTCTCGTGTCTGTATGTTCAGGTTTAAGAACGGCGTTTGGGTTAACCCTCTCGTGTCTGTATGCTCAGGTTTAAGAACGATGTGATCGTGGCTGAGGTGACCCGGCTGGTAAGGCTGGACCCTGGAGCGGTCAGCGACGTACCTGAGGCTGTCAAGGTGAGTCACTGTTGATCTACAGGTCATCTGCAACACAGGAGTGGCCAATGCTTATGATACCTCAAATAGGTTTTTATGAAAGACATGTTTTTTTTATGTCAGAGCCAAACAGTTCAGGATTAGAAGTGATGGTGTTTCTAATTTGAGAGTTCTTTGTCAATTTACCAAAATGTATTTGTTTTCCAGTTCCTGGTGACATGGCACACCATTGATGCAGATTCTCCAGAGCTGAGTCATATCCTGTGTTGGGCTCCTGCTGACCCTCCCACCGGCCTGTCCTACTTCTCTTCCATGTACCCCCCGCACCCCCTTACTGCTCAGTATGGGGTCAAAGTACTACGGTCCTTTCCTCCGGTACGACACACACTTCATACACACACACACTATGGCCGTTTCCTCTGGTACGAAATACACTTCATACACACACACTACGGTCCTTTCCTCTGGTACGAAACACACACGCACGCACTATACCGTCACTAATCTATCTCAATCTCTAGGATGCCATCCTGTTCTACATTCCTCAGATTGTTCAGGCCCTGCGCTATGACAAGGTGAGTGACACTACATTTAACTAGCTGCTGCATTTCTACATTACCGTGTGTGTTTGGTTTTTACTTTCGTTGTGGGGATCAGAAGTCCTAACAAGGATAGTAAAGCAAGTACCATTTGGACAGGTGGAGACATTTTACCACTAGGAAACATGCTATTTTAAAGGTCAGGGTTAGCTTAAGGTTTAGATGTAGGGGTAAGGAAAAATAGGGTATCAATTGTTTTTAGTAAAACAAGTGTGTGTATGTCTGTATTTGATTGGCAGATGGGGTATGTGAGGGAGTACATCCTGTGGGCGGCCCAGAAGTCTCAGCTGTTGGCCCACCAGTTCATCTGGAACATGAAGACTAACATCTACCTGGACGAGGAGGCACACCATAAAGACCGTGAGACACATACGTACACACACTCTCATACTCACTCACTCACACTTACTTGCACACTCACACACTTACCACTCCTCACACTCTCTCTTCCCTCCTCTCTCTTCCCTCCTCTCTCTTCCCTCCTCTCTCTTCCCTCTCTCTCCGTGTAGCCGACATCGGGGATCTGTTGGAGGAGATGGTTGAGGAGATAATAGGTGCTCAGTCTGGTGCAGCTAAAGACTTTTTCCAGAGAGAGTTTGACTTCTTTGACAAAATCACCAACGTATCTGCCATCATCAAGTAAGACTAACAAATCTAATCGCAACTGCAGTCCCTATATAGTCCACTACTGTCAACCAACTAGTGTCTGGATATAAAAGTGTTGGTGTTTTTATTAGGCCCACCCCAAAGGGAGATGAGAGGAAGAGGGCCTGTCTCAAAGCTCTGTCTGACATCAAAGTCCAGCAAGGTAACAACAGCTAGGAGACATCTATGTTGCTTGGTCTGTGGGTGCAGGTGCATGTTTGATTACAGTGAGGTGTATGTGAATAGTTTTGACTTAAATGTTTTTACCTCTAAGCAGTTGATTCCTGTATCTGTGATTTGTGCTATGTGGAAGCAGTAGTCACTGTGTGTGTCTGTCCATCTCGCCCCCTCCCGGTGGCCATCCTCCAGGCTGCTACCTGCCCAGTAATCCAGAGGCCATCGTATTGGACATCGACTACAAGTCTGGAACACCAATGCAGAGGTACTCACTCACTGATTCTATTCATTTGATTGATTGATTTCATGCCTGACAAAGACCTTCCAGTTGGAACGTTGCAATAAAGTACACAGGAGCATTCAATGGTGTGTGGATATCTATTCCTTTATGCTATTTTAAGAAAGGAATAGAAACCCTTCTCACAGGATCTATATCTGACTGCTGTCTCCGTTCTCTCCCAGTGCTGCCAAGGCCCCGTACCTGGCTAAGTTCAAGGTGAAGCGTTGTGGGGTCAGTGAGCTGGAGAAAGAGGGTCTGCGTTGTCAGACTGACTCCCAGGACGTGGAGTCGGGTGAAGATGTAGCTCGCAGGATCGTCTGGCAGGCCGCCATCTTTAAAGTGGGAGACGACTGCAGACAGGTAGGATAGATAGACCAACACATGCGCATACACACACACACCACAAGCATATTTTACATACTCAGCGCTTATAAACTATTTATTTTTCAATCAGCATATTTTTGAATGTTCTTTTCCTCTCTCTCCCTCCCTGCCCAGGACATGCTGGCTCTCCAGATCATTGGTCTGTTTAAGAATATCTTCCAACTTGTGGGTCTGGACCTGTTTGTGTTTCCCTACAGAGTTGTGGCTACTGCCCCTGGGGTATGTACACTTCTCCCCTACACCAGGGCTATGCCGATAGATTCAGTCGCAGGCACATTTTTGTTGGGAGTGAATGGTTCAGGGTTCCGGGAAAAATGTTATAATTTCTACACTGAAAATTGACCATCTATGCCCAAAAAGATATTCGTACTTCCAAATACAATAATTTCATACCTTGATTACATTGAGACACGATCACGTCTTTTTTTGTATTTGTAGGAATAATTGGACAGATTTTCTAAATTCAACTAATTTTTAGCTTAATTCCTGGTGATTTTAGTCTTTCTTGAGCAAAAACTAAAATCCCCACTTTTGGGGGTTTTACTAGTGGGCCGGTTTTGGCCCACGGGCAGCCTGTTTCTGTCCTCTGCCGTACACCCTACCTCCTATACCCTAACCCCTGCACCATAATCTTTATTAACCTTAATCTTTGTCTTGTTCTGTGCAGTGTAGCATCACAGTAATGGTTTTCCTGTCTCTGTGTCCAGTGTGGTGTGATTGAGTGTATCCCAGACTGTAAATCCCGTGACCAACTGGGCAGGCAGACAGACTTTGGGATGTATGACTACTTCAGAAACCAGTATGGAGATGAGTCCACTCTGGCCTTCCAGAAGGTGAGATGACTGTGCTGTCCTACAAACCCCTAAACTCTGACCCCTGACCTGATCCTCGTCTGTGCCATTATTCTTAATTAATCAGAAATTCAGGATTATTAAAAAAAGAGATACTCTTGAGTACATACAGTACGTCATTACAATGGATCTGTTGCCTTAATAAACATACGTCAACTATTTTACTTCACCAACATGGTTTATACAAGGTACTTCCTAATCTCTCTCTCTCTCATTCCCCTCCTCTCCAGGCGAGGTATAACTTCATCCGTAGTATGGCTGCTTACAGCTTGCTGCTCTTCCTGCTACAAATCAAAGATAGACACAACGGGAACATCATGCTGGACAGCAAGGGACACCTTATCCACATAGGTAAAAAATCATCCACATTGGTACACAATCAACCATCCTTAACCTCATCCAAAACATCATCCACATAGGAACACGATCATCCACATAGGAACACGACCATCTGTAACCTCATCCAAAACATCATCCACATGGAAACACAATCATCCTGAACTTCATCCAAAACATCATCCCCACAATCAATCATTCATTTAATACAGCAATGTGGATATCTTTCATCTCTTTGTGACAAATATATTAATTGAATTTATAATCGTTGTCTAAAACAGCATCTTCTTTCAGACTTTGGCTTCATGTTTGAGAGTTCTCCTGGTGGTAACCTGGGCTGGGAGCCGGACATCAAGCTGACCGATGAGATGGTGATGATCATGGGAGGCAAGATGGAAGCCACTCCCTTCAAATGGTTCATGGAGCTGTGTGTCAGGGGGTACCTGGCCGTCAGGTAAGAGTGTGTGTGGGTGGGGTCTTAATCTTATTTGCATCTAAACTGTCTTTCTATGGGTTAATTCTATTTTTGTTACACCTCTCTCAGGCCCTACATGGATGCAGTGGTGTCTCTAGTCACTCTGATGCTGGACACTGGACTACCGTGCTTCAGAGGACAGACCATCAAACTGCTCAAGTCAGTACATCAATAAACCACATGGGAGCATAAATTAGGTTGTGCCAAGTCTCGTGACCATGTCTGACCATGTCTGTGTTCACAGGCAGCGGTTCAACCCCAGTATGAGTGAGAAGGAGGCGGCTGCTTTCATCATCAAGGTCATCCAGAGCTGCTTCCTCAGCAGCAGGTAACCCCAATGGCCCTGTACCATTCCAGTTCCTTTCCTCACTCAATGGCCCTGTACAATTCCAGCTCCTTTCCTCACTCAATGGCCCTGTACCATTCCAGCTCCTTTCCTCACTCAATGGCCCTGTACCATTCCAGCTCCTTTCCTCACTCAATGGCCCTGTACCATTCCAGCTCCTTTCCTCACTCAATGGCCCTGTACCATTCCAGCTCCTTTCCTCACTCAATGGCCCTGTACCATTCCAGCTCCTTTCCTCACTCAATGGCCCTGTACCATTCCAGCTCCTTTCCTCACTCAATGGCCCTGCTCCCATTCCAGCTCCTTTCCTCACTCAATGGCCCTGTACCATTTCAGCTCCTTTCCTCACTCAATGGCCCTGCTCCCATTCCAGTCTCTCGCTCCTTTCCTGACCCCTATGGCCCCAACTCGGCCACAGGAAATATCCATAATGCTAACTGTCTATATACACATGCTGACTGTCTGTTTTCTGTCTTTCCTCAGGAGCAAGACCTATGATATGCTTCAGTATTACCAGAACCAGATCCCATACTGAAGACCTGCTGCAGTATTATCACATACCTGTCTGATATGAGTTCTTATTCCTTATATAGGCAGTAACCTCTTCTTTAGACTCTATGTAAGGTCAGAGGTTGTCCTATATACTAAGTAATTATCCTTGGCTTGCTAGCCAGCTAGCGTCCAGCAACTTATGCACTTTATAGATCGCTGTATTTCACCCACCTGATTGGACCCTGATCAAGAGCTGTTATGCTAGACTAGAGAAATCGCACTAACCAATCAACCAAACAACCAATCACACAACCTGTAACTGAACTCCAATACAATCAGCAAATCCCACGATCATAATCCATATATCACGTATCAATGTCTTGATGCAATCACATAGTGAATGTCCCCGTCCCGTAGTCAAAAGCCATGAGTAGATCTTTTTTCTGGGGACATTTCTAATGGTGGAGCTAGTGACTATATCTGTCTTGAGTCAGTCACATACTGTGTGTGTATCCGCCCCAAGGTTGGTGGTTCCAGTACAGAATAAACCAGTGTTGTTTACCTAATAACCCACTAACTCTGCATGTCTCATGACCAGACCTTTTAGTAGTTACATGGATTTAGTAGTCTTCTTAAACAGGTGTTTGTGAGATTCTGTCTGGAGACATTCCTCTTTCTGCACAAAGAAAGATTTTATTCACCTTCAATCCTGTAGTTGAATCTCCGGGATTTGTGTTTAGTATTACAATGGTGGTGGTGATTTTACAATGACAATGAAGACCCAAAAAGCCATTTCTCTAAACCTTGGCACAAACAGAAGGGTGGTATTACATGACAACTATACTCCTCTGATGTTATGCTAGATGTTACCTTCTTAATGTGTGTCAAACAAATGAGATTGCTGTCATAATCTCTTCAGAAACCCTTCTGTTTATGAAGATATTTTACTTGGTAGTCTGTAAAGATAATTAATCTTACATCTATCATTTTAGATGTGTTATTTTTGATCTGAATGGATATGTTATTATTTTACTTAGGGTATTTCATCTTAAACATCCATGTATGTATTAGAGTATGTTTGTAATATAACGTGGGCGGCAGGTCAGCTAGCGGTGAGGAACCGAAAGGTCGCTGGTTTGAATGCCCCCAGCTGACTAGGTGAGGTATCTACCAATGTGCCGTTGAGCAAGACACTTATTCATAGTGACTTACAGGAGCAATTAGGGTTAAAAGTGTCTGCTAAATGAGTAAAAATTGACATGTGAAGTATATTACGGTGTACTGTATTTCAGGGCTCTACAGTGTAACCATTTTACTCACATATGCGCCTAATGTTCTGCTGTGTGACCTGGAGGTTAAATGTAGGCGTACCAGTGCACCTAGAAAAATTTTAAGGATTCTAGTTTTAATACTTCAAATATTTTTCATTGTGCGTATTAATTTCTTTGTGTGCTTACATTTTTCAACTTAGGTGCACACATGCTCATTGTAAAAAAGATCAGTGTAGAGAGCCCTGCTATGTACTGTAAGTTGTAATGGCTAACAGGACATGCATTTCAGACCAATGGGATGATAAAGAGCTGTTCCATTATTAGTATTTTTATTGGACTGTTGTATTGTGATAAAGTACTGAAACATAAACCCCAGTTCAGGTGTGTCATTTTATCTATACTGAACAAAAATAGAAATGCAACAATTTCAACGGTGTTACTGAGTTACAGTTCATATAAGGAATTCAATCAATTGAATTAAATTCCTTAGGCCCTTATCTATGGATTTCACATGACTGGGCAGGGGTGCAGCCAAGGGTGGGCATAGGCCCACCCACTTGGGAGCCAGGACCAGCCAATCAGGATGAGTTTTTCCCACAAGGGCTATGTTAAAGACAAAAATACTCCTCAGCACACCCACCCTCCCCTGTCAGACTATCCCGCAGGTGGAGCCAGATGTGGAGATCCTGTGCTGGCATGGTTACACGTGGTCTTCTGTTTGTGAGGTCGGTTGGACATACTGCCAAATACTCTAAAACGACGTGAGGTGACTTATGGTAGAGAAATTAACATTTAACAAAAGTCAACTCTAAAATGTGAAGTTCACACAACACAATGCCACCGATGTCTCAAGTCTTGAGGGAGTGTGCAATTGGCATGCTGACTGCAGGAATGTCCACCAGAGCTGTTGCCAGAGAATTTAATGTTTGTTTCTCTACCATAAGCCGAAAAGAATTGCATATTATCGATGGCAATATGAATGCACAGAGATACCGTCACATGATCTTGAGGTCCATTGTCGTGCCATTCATCCGCCGCCATTCATGTTTCAGCATGATAATGCACGGACCCATGTCTCAAGGATCTGTATACAATTCCTGGAAGCTGAAAATGTCCCAGTTCTTCCATGGCCTGCATAGTCACCAGACATATCACCCATTGAACATGTTTGGGATGCTGTGGATCGACGTGTACGACAAGACTGTTCCAGATCCTGCCAATATCCAGCAACTTCGCTCAGCCATTGAAGAGGAGTGGGACAACATTCCATGGGCCATAATCAACATCCTGATCAACTCTGCAAATGAGATGTGTCGTGCTGCATGAGGCAAATGGTGGTTACACCATATACTGACTGGTTTTCTGATCCACTCCCCTACTTAATTTTTAAGGTAGGAATCCATTCAGGCCAAAGAGTTCAATCTTGGTTTCGTCAGACCCGAGAATCTTGTTTCTCATGGTCTGAGAGTCTTTAGGTGCCTTTTGGCAAACTCCAAGTGGGCTGTCATGTGCCTTTTACTGAGGATTGGCTTTCATCTGGTCACTACCATAAAGGCCTGATTGGTGGAGTGTTGCAGAGATGGTTGTCCTTCTGTAAGTTTTTCCCATCTCCACAGAGGAACTGGAGATCTGTCAATGTGACCACCATTCTCCCCCGATTGCTCAGTTTGGCCGGGCGGCCAGCTCTAGGCATAGTCTTGGAGGTTCCAAACTTTTTCCATTTAAGAATGATGGCGGCCACTGTGTTCTTGGGAGCCTTCAATGCTGCAGACATTTTTTGGTACCCTTTCCTAGATCTGTGCCTTTACACGATCCTGTCTCGAAGCTCTACGGACAATTCCTTCAACCTCATGGCTTGGTTTTTGCTCTGACATGCACTGTCAACTGTGGGACCTTTTATAGACAGGTTTGTGCCTTTCCAAATCATGTCCAATCAATTGAATTTACAACAGGTGGACTCCAATCAAGTTGTAGAAACATCTCAAGGATGATCAATGGAAACAGTATGCACCTGAGCTTAATTTCGAGTCTCAAAGCAAACAGTCTGAATATTTATGTAAATAAGGTATTTCTGTATTTTATTTCTAATAAATGTGCAAACATGATTAAAAACCTGTTTTTTTCTTTGTCATTATGGGGTATTGTGTGTAGATTGATGAGGGAAAAATTAAATGAATCCATTTTAGAATAAGGCTGTAACGTAACAAAACATGGAAAAAGTGAAGTGATCTGAATACTTCCGAATGTACTGTACACTCAAAACACCTTTGTCTGGATAGATAAAAATGGCAGCAGACTGCTTGGCATGGCAACACCAAGTATTCCAAGTCACAAGCCTCCTTGGGGATCAATGAGCCAACTGGGAGGCTCCAACCCTGGACTCTGTCACCCTCTCCTTAGCTCGACAACTTTGCCCCCGCTGTGGTATAAATTGCCCCTCAAGGGTTGTGTCATGTAGTGTATCTGTCACCAACAGATTCATATCTGTATTCCCAGAAAGTCATGTTCTCAGAACGTTAAGAAACGGCGTTCTTATGTGGGAATTTCAGTACTTCAGCATAATGTTTTCTGCAGGTTTCCTCGTGGTTCTATTTAAAGTCCATTTCTCATTGTTCCAAGAATATTAAGAAACAATGATCTTCTGTGGGAATTTCAGTACTTCAGCATAATGTTTCCTACAGGTTTCCTCATGGTTCTATTTAAAGTCATGTTCTCACAAGATTTCCATAAAAACCACAAGAAAACATGAGTAAACGTTCAAAGAACCATCTAAAAATGTTATTGAAAAACATATACATTTCATTCTCAGCATCAACAAACTCTCTCAACCCTTTATGTACGGCACCTCCAATGTATTGAGCTGTTGTAGACTTCTGACCAGTGCGGTTGCTTGTAAATTTTGATTTAGACCTTTTTTGGAAGCTAATACCAGCCTTAATGGGAGTAAATGAAGATAGTTGCTCAATGAAACTTCATATTTGGGTCATTCCTAGTATCCTTTGAAAGTGCAGTCGCAAAAACCATCAAGCGCTACGATGAAACTGGCTCTCATTAGGACCGCCACAAGAAAGGAAGACCCAGATTTACTTCTGCTGCAGAGGATAAGTTCATTAGAGTTACCAGCCTCAGAAATTGCAGCCCAAATAAATCCTTCACAGAGTTGAAGTAACAGACACATCTCAACATCAACTGTGTGAATCAGGCCTTCATGATCAAATTGCTGCAAAGAAACCACTACTAAAGGACACCAATAAGAAGAGACTTGCTTGGGCCAAGAAACACAAGCAATGGACATTAGACCAGTGGAAATATGTCCTTTGGTCTGATGAGTCCAAATTTGAGATTTTTGGTTCCAACAGCCATGTCTTTGTGAGACAGAGAGTAGGTGAATGGATGAGCTCTGCATGTGTGGTTCCCACCGTGAAGCATGGAGGAGGAGGTGTGATGGTGTGGGGGTGCTTTGCTGGTGACACTGTCTGTGATTTATTTAGAATTCAAGGCACACTTAACCGGTATGGCTACCACAGCAATCTGCAGCAATACACCATCCCATCTGGTTTGCACTTTTTAAAATGTTTTTATTTTACCTTTATTTAAGTTGGCAAGTGAGTTAAGAACAAATTCTTATTTTCAATGACGGCCTAGGAACAGTAGGTTAACTGCCTTGTTCAGGGGCAGAACAACAGATTTTTTTCAACCTTTTCAGCTCTGGGATTTAATCTTGCAACCTTTCGGTTACTAGTCCAATGCTCTAACCACTAGGCTACCTGCCACTTAGTGGGACTATCATTTGTTTTTCAACGGGACAATGACCCAACACACCTCCAGGCTGTGTAAGTGCTATTTGACCAAGAATGAGAGTGCAGGACTCCTGCATCAGATTACCTGGCCTACACAATCACCTAACCTCAACCATATTGAGATGGTTTGGGATGAGTTGGACCGCAGTGTGAAGGGAAAGCAGCCAACAAGTGCTGAGCATATGTGGGAACTCCTTCAAGACTGTTGGAAAAGCATTCCAGGTGAAGCTGGATGAGAGAATGCCGAGAGTGTGCAAAGCTGTCATCAAGGCAAAGGATGGCTACTTTGAAGAGTCTCAAATATAAAATATATTTAGATTTGTTTAAGACTTTTTTGGTTACTTCTTGTAAAAGTTGATGAATAGAGCTCGCCAGCTTGTAGTCCTAAAACCCGGAAATGAGTTATCCCCTGGTTCGTTCAGCCATTCCTATGGGATAAATATAGGGTTTAGGTCTGAGGTTAACACAGATTTAAGAGATTTTATATGCTTTGTTCTATGAGATAATGTCAGTCAGTTTACATGACCTTTATCAATTATAAAGCCTTTAGGGAAAGGGAATACCTAGTCAGTTGCACAACTGAATGCATCTTCTGCATTTAATCCAACCCCTCTGAATTAGAGAGGTGCTGAGTTCATCAAGGTCCATGTCATCAGCACCCTGGGAGCAGTTGTTGGGGGTTAACTACCTTGATCAACAGTAGAACCAATCATTTCCCACCTTGCTGGCAATTTGAACAAGCGACCTTACGGTTGCTGGCCCGAGGTGCTTAGCCACTAGGCTACCTGCCCACCCCCAGCTGATATGAATTATGAAGCCTTTATGTGCCTTTGATTACATAAATGCTTCAAAATTCAGCAGTGACATTAGCTGATCAAGATTATATCATAGAACAAAACGTAAGCCTATAAAACCTCATATGCTTGGGTTTACCACAGGCCTTATTTAAAGCGTTTATCCAAAAGCCCTACAAAACTCCATGTATTTTCCCATTTTTTCAACAAACTATAAGAGTTAGTGCCTCCAAAAAGACACATTCCTATTGCTCTCTATAACACCCGGGGACATGGCAAAAACGTCTACATTCAGTTTTCAAAATACATAAAATTACCTTTCTAGAGCCACATTTTTGTGTTTTTAAGGTAAATGACACCTGCCCTTATATTTAAATAATTTTAGAATCCACATTTTACACTAAGTAAGATGTAATATTTCCTGGGGACAGAAGCGGTATGGCATAGTAGGAATTACTAATTTGCTGATCAAATAAATATTTTAACATTCTAATGCTTGTCGAGCAGGTGAATCCGAGTTTGAATCGGAGCATTCTGGCCAATATTGGCCTACTGGTTCACTCCTGCCCCACACGTACCCTTTGCTCCTCCAGGTCCGTCTCCCTTCAGCAGCCCAGCAGCGGACTAAAAACTATGGGTGACAGGGCTTTCAGTTGCGCGGCTCCGCGGCTATGGAACGCACTTCCAGACACTATTATGGCTGCAGTCTATGTTCTCGTTAAACCACAGCTCAAGACCGTGCTGTTCAGAAAAGCTTTGAAGGACCTCTGCAGATCCTCCGGATCTGATGACACCTGTATATAGTTTTGTATGTTGTCTGGGTTTTATGTTATGTGTTTTGTATTGTTTTTATTATTGTAATTATTTATATAGGCTATATAAAGATAATTTGCGCCCGACTATATGTGATAAAGTGAAAATCTGAGGCCCGCACCCGACAATAACCCCTCACATATACAAAATGCAAATCAGAGAAAGATTTTTTTTGACAGGACTTTTAGATAGGTCTATGTTTCTGTTTAATTTCCGACATTTTGGGAGGCTATTTGTTAGTCAATGTGTCTATAGATACACAGCTTCGCTTCTGTCATGATTTGTTTCCATAGAAGACTAAATAAACCCTTGCTCACCAGAATAATGTCATATATCGATAGAATGAATGCTTCAATCTAGTTGACATCGGTAAAGTTTGTTTTCTCGTTCTTCTTTCACCTCTGCGTCTCTCGTTTAGGGACCGTGTAGAAAATGCAATAAGCCTAGCAACAAAAAAAACGGGAAAGATTTTCCTTGCAAAATCTCCAGATGACATCTGTTTAACCAGTTTTAAGGAAATTAAAATCTATTAAAGGTCCCGAACAGCGAAAATCATGTTTTCATGAAATTGGATGCTCTTTGGATGCAGTTCATAGTAGGTTGACCCAAATATGAAAAATGACTGTTGCTGGTAAATTTCTGAAGAATGAAGACATCAGACAGCAGTGGCTGCTTTTCATTTCAGATGGACAGGGTGCACCGAAAATGATTTCATGCACATTTCAATTGATTGTTATCATTTCACATTCCATCTCCTTTTGTCTTTCTACTTTCATCAAGCTGTAATGGCAGACATCTACTCTGTCTGCACAGCTTCCCAGGCAACCAGCGCAGCAAGAATGCTGTGATACAAAATCAGCTTTCCGCAAGGCAAAGAAGGGGGGATATGCTGTGATGTATGTGAAGACAAACCCAACATATTCTAAGTAATAGTTATATATTTCAAATCAATTAAGCTTTTCAGGCACACACATTCCAAATACAAACATTTCAAAGTTTCACCAAAAAGTACACAATCAAATAGTGTATATTTCAAATGGAGTACATAAAAAATACCTGAACACACATTGTAGAATGAGTAGATCCCTACATAAACAAATTGATAGCATCATAACAGTAAATCAAAGGAAATTCAATTCATTATCCATTTAACAAACATGTCATTTTTCAAAAACATTACAGGCTATGTAGACAGGCTCCTGGATCTCCTCTTTAACAGGTCAACCTTGATCCAGCGCCATATGTGGGAAAGCTGCGCCAGCAGTCCATTCCAGAACCCCTTTCTGCCCAGTGTGAGAGGCCTGACAAGTAGGAGGTCATAGCTGGATCTGTCACCCGTTCAATCTCGGAGATGACTGAAGCCAAGTGGGTGACTGAAGCCTGGTTTATTGAAGTGGGGTACGTGGGTTCCCCTCCTCTCCTGCTCCCCTCCCCATCAATCTCTGTAGTTGGTTGCCTTTCCTAAAGCCTAAGTAATTCACTTTTATGTGCAAGCCTATAGCTTGGGTCTCCAGATTTAATCCCTGCAAGGTTATAAGGCCAGCATTTGAATAGCATGCTATGCTCATGCTTAGATTCAAGGTCAAATATGAGTAGAGACAAAAGTGCATAAAAGGGTAATTACGTTCCATTTAGGGACTTAACTAGGGTCGGAATTCCCCCCTTATTGAATTAAACTCATTGTCCTTTTTTCCTCAGTGGGTCTAAGTTTTTCTGCCCAAGTCCCCAAAAGCTTTTGGGAATTGGCATGTATTTGGCACGCTACAATATCTCTCTAAAGTGTAGAAGCACCTCGAAGTAGCAATAAGATATGTTAATAAATGTATGGATATATGAGTCAACCTGTGCATCACTAACGCTATCTAATGCTGCTCACCAGTGTCCAAAACACAGCGAAGGCTGGTCACCAGCAAAAACACAACAAAGGTTGGTCACCAACTAAAACAGATTGTTTCATTTGAAATAGTGTATTAGATCATCAGATTGTTTAGCATTACATGTACCTCCCCACTTCGCTTACCTCCATTGAAAATGAATGGGGCTCTGTTGTCTCATCACCCCTATTGTGTTACGTTGACATGCACTGTTAACCTGTATTTTCTTTGACCATTATTTCAGGGGGAGCGTTCGAAAATAAACACATTCATTGGACCAGCGCCATTGCTGATTGTACAGGACAAGCATTGAAAATGTGACCAGTGGTCGGGATATCAAGTAATAAAGAGGCTGTAGATAATAATGTGTTATTAGATTAAAGCCGAAAATAAGGATATTTTATAGGTTTGGTTCTATGAGATCATCTTCAGCAGCTAACATACATACAGGCTACATACATAAAGCACATACAGGCTCCCTAAATCATAAAGGTCATATTAGCTGACTGATATTATCTAATAGAACAAAACATTTAAGATCTCCTATTTTTGGCGTTTATCCCAAACCCCTATTCTTTCCCCATTCCGTTTCCCTATAGCAACGGCTGAACGAACCAGAGCTAACTAATTTCCGTTTTTTTAGGACTACAACTGACAAGCTCTATGAGAGGGTTTGAGGGCACCGGTCGGCCATATTGGATACTCCCCTGAAGAAGCTTGCATCCTCCACAGGAATTAATGTAATTCTACAGTATTTCAATTAAATGTTTCAAGGACAACATGTCATGTATTTAAGTATTTTTTTGTAGTATTGGGGACAGTAACATTGCAAAAAATGATAAATTAAGGAAAAAGTATCATATTTTTTCATATTACATTTTTATCTCACATAATATAATTTAAAAGTATGCATTAAACCTCTTAAGGATCAGGCCCTTCTTTTTCATTTCTGCCTAAAATACCCAAATCTGTAGCTCAAATCTGTAGCTCTATTTAACCAGGTAGGCCAGTTGAGAACAAGTTCTCATTTGCAACTGCGACCTGGTCAAGATAAAGCATAGCAATTCAACACATACAACAACTCAGAGTTACACATGGAATAAACAAAACATACAGTCAATAATACAGTAGAACAAAAGAAAACAAAAAGTCTATATACAGTGAGTGCAAATGAGGTAATTAAGGTAATAAATAGGCCATGGTGGCGAAGTAATTACAATATAGCAATTAAACACAGGAATGGTAGATGTGCAGAAGATGAATGTGCAAGCAGAGATACTGTGGTGCAAAGGAGCAAGCTAAATAAATAAATAAATACAGTATGGGGATGAGGTAGGTAGATAGCCTATCTGTAAACAGCCCATCTATGTACAAGGTACAGTGATCTGTGAGCTGCTCTGACAGCTGGTGCTTAAAGCTAGTGAGGGAGATATGAGTCTCCAGCTTCAGAGATTTTTGCAGTTCGTTCCAGTCATTGGCAGCAGGAAGGAAAGACGACCAAAGGAGGAATTGGCTTTGGGGGTGACCAGTGAGATATACCTGCTGGAGCGCGTGCTAAGAGTGGGTGCTGCAATGGTGACCAGTGAGCTGAGATAAGGCAGGGACCTAGCAGAGACTTGTAGATAACCTGTAGCCAGTGGGTTTGGTGACGAGTATGAAGCGAGGGCCAACCAACAAGAGCGTACAGGTCGCAATGGTGGGTAGTGGATGGGGCTTTGGTGACAAAATGGATGGCACTGTGATAGACTGCATCCAGTTTGTTGAGGAGATTGTTGGAGGCTATTTTATAGATGACATCACCGAAGTCGAGGATCGGTAGGATGGTCAGTTTTACAAGGGTATGTTTGGCAGCATGAGTGAAGGATGCTTTGTTGCGATATAGGAAGCCGATTCTAGATGTATTTTTTGATTGTAGATGCTTAATGTTAGTCTGGAAGGAGAGTTTACAGTCTAACCAGACACCCAGGTATTTGTAGTCATCCACGAATCCTAAGTCAGAGCCGTCCAGAGTAGTGATGCTGGACGGGCGAGCAGGTGCAGGCAGTGATCGATTGAATAGCATGCATTTAGTTTTACTTGCGTTTAAGAGCAGTTAGAGGCCACGGAAGGAGTGTTGTATGGCATTGAAGCTTGTCTGGAGGTTAGTTAACAGAGTGTCCAAAGAGGGGCCAGAAGTATACAGAATGGTGTCGTCTGTGTAGAGGTGGATCAGAGAATCACCAGAAGCAAGAGCAACATCATTGTTGTATACAGAGAAGAGAGTCGGCCTGAGAATTGAACCCTGTGGCACCCCCATAGACTACCAGAGGTCCGGACAACAGGCCCTCCGATTTGACACACTGAACTCTGTCTGCGAAGTAGTTGGTAAACCAGGCGAGGCAATCATTTGAGAAACCAAGGCTGTCGAGTCTGCCAATAAGAATGTTGTGATTGACAGAGTCTAAAGCCTTGGCCAGGTCGATGAATACGGCTGCACAGTAATGTCTCTTATCGATGGCGGTTATGATGTCGTTTAGGACATAGGAAATGGTCGGTAATCTGTTTGTTAACCTGGCTTTCGAAGACCTTAGAAAGACAGGGTAGGATAGATATAGGTCTGTAGCAGTTTGTGTCTAGAATGTCACCCTCTTTGAAGAGGGGGATGACCGCGGCAGCTTTCCAATCTTTGGGAATCTCAGACTATACGAAAGAGAGGTTGAACAGGCTAGTAATAGGGGTTACAACAATTTGAAAGGAAACACTTTGAAGTTTGTGGAAATGTGAAATGAATGTAGGAGAACATAACACAATAGATCTGGTAAAAGATAATACAAATACAAATTATGTTTTCTATTTTTGTTGCATTATCTTTGACATGAAATAGAAATGCCACACATTCAGCTAGGAAGCTGGAGGTCATTTAGATGTTGTCCACAAGAGGGCAACAGTGTATGTGCAAAGTGTCAGACTGATAACTTCAAGAATGAGCAACCTACATGACATTTAGTATGAAGTCACCCAGGTGTCTTTCACGACTTTCCCAAATGTACCCAAGTGGCCTCCAAGTGGCCGAATTGGTAAATTGATACATTTTCAAGCACAACTATAGAAAACATACAAAAATGCTATGCTAATAAAAAATACAAGTTTACCCACTCCCATGAATGTCATACATGATGGATCATTAGCTTCCCTACATAAAATGTACTAACAGGAGACGCGACAAGAATGCTGATCCAATGTCTCCAAACACAGAAGTGAAATATTTAAGATAAGAGCCAAGTTAGCAGCCATCACTGATCGAATGTCATAATTGAACACACCACAAACCACACACAGAGTAAAAAAAATACAAAATAAAATACAAAATGTACACACTATTTACTATTAAAGTATTTAGAACACCCTCTACACAAGATGTTGCTGCTGGTCCCAAGTCCCAAGTCTCTTTCTGCTGTAAAGCACTTACCATCCTCTACTTGTAGGCTGACTGGGTATTCACACCTCTAGATGGCCAGGCGGGGGTTTGTTGTGGAGCCAGAGAGAGCAGCAGTCAGACTAAGTGGGGGATGGAGGACTTGAATGTGGTCTCTTTGAAGTCGGTCTTCACCACTAAAAAAATCCGTAAGAACTCAAGTTTATTACTTATTATATTGAACCTTTATTTTAGCAATACATCAAATAAACAACACATCTTTAAACATATATTATATAGAGTAGGAGGAACACTCTGGGGAAGTGTGTGTACCAGTTATTTAAAAGAAATGTTTGACCTGGCTCTGTCAGTCAGCTCACTTTAAAGGTCCATTGCAGCCATTTAAAAAAAATCTCAAAATCAAATCATTTCTAGGTAACAATTAAGTACCTTACTGTGAGTGATTTCAAAGCAGGCTGTAATTTCAGCATTATCATAATTTTCACAATTTCACAGTATTATTCCATTCTCATTAGTGGAAATATACACTGAACAAAATATAAACACAACATGCAACAATTTCAAAGATTTTACTGAGTTACAGTCAATTAAAATAAACAAATTAGGCCCTAATCACCAGACCCTAGTGAGGGTGACAAGCATGCAGAAGAACTTCCCTGAGACGGTTTCTGACAGTTTGTGCAGAAATTCTTCGGTTGTGCAAACCGTTTCATCAGCTGTCCGGGTGGCTTTGTCTCAGATGATCCCGCAACTGAAGAAGTCAGATGTGGAGGTCCTGGGCTGGCTTGGTTGCACATGGTCTGCTGTTGTGAGACCGGTTGGATGTACTGCAAAATTCTCTACAATGACATTGGATGCGGCTTACCGTAGACAAATTCTCATTAAATTCTCTGGCAACAGCACTGGTGGACATTGCGGCAATCACAAGCCAATTGCATACTCCCTCAAAATTTGAGACATCTGCGGCATTGTGTTGTGTGACAAAACTACACATTTTATGCTGGTGACTTTTGTCACCAGCACAAGGTGCACCTGTGTAATGACCATGCTGTTTAATGAGCTTCTTGTTATGCCACACCTGTCAGGTGGATGGAGTATCTTGGCAAAGGAGAAATGCTCACTAACGGGGATGTAAACAAATTTGTACAACATTTGAGAGAAGTAAGCTTTTATTGCGTATGAAAAATGTTGGGGATATTTTATTTCACCCCATGAAACATGGGACCAACACTTTACATGTTGTGTTTATATTTTTGTTCAGTATATATATATATCACACGTTTTTGACTGCACTGGGCCTTTAAGAACAGTTTTTTGTTCATTCAGAGTTGTGGGTTTTCGAGATTGGATGTGATCCTTGTCGAGTGCATAGGCAATCAAACAACCTCATCTAGTTGACAATGGGCATGACTGTCTACACACTATCCACAAACCATTAGCACATAAAGAAAGCAGCAGATGTTATGAGTTCTTGTCCGCCGCTCTCTCCATCCTTCTGTTTCTCCCTTCATCCTTTTGTTACCCACTGAGGACCTCCACCCACCCTAACCCCAGATGCCCGACCAACCCTCTTTGTCCTTCAGTGGTGGGCTTGGGTACTGAGGTGTGGGGGGGGGGGGCTGTGTGTGTGGGGGCAGAGGCCCTTTCAGTCCTCAGGGCAGCTGTGAAGTTCAGAGACCCCACCCCACACACACACATCTTTCTGCCCACTACGACTGGAGTGAGAGGTTGTTACTTCTACATAACGTCCTTAAACCCTAATCTCCAAGTAGCTGAGGAACAAGCTCAACAGTTCAACCAACAGGGCTCTTGATGACCAAAACAAAGGCAAGTTCGCGCAGGCCCTTAAAACTAGAATCCTTTATTGCATACATTTTTGGATTTATAAATTAATTATATACCCATAGATTCTTGAAGAATATAACTTAGAAATGCCTTGAGCTTAGTTCAACTGTTGTACCCCATCAGAACCCAGAATATAAGCTAGTTTTACACTGTAAACAATATAAATGTAAACAAACACTGTACAGCCTCAAAACATGGTTAATACTATAATTGTGATATCATGGATGGGCAGTCCTTGCATCCATAACTCTGTCTATATATTTGAGAGTGGTTACATTTCTCCAGGCACATCCCTCAGCTCTTTACCAAAACAGAGGCGAGGTGGCCACTTTGTTATGTTTCAATTAAGGATTCAAGCTTTAACTGCTCTTTTCTGGATTCAGCACCACAAACCCCCCTCCAACCAGCAGCCTGTCCCTCCAAAATGTAAATCCCTTCACTCCGACCCTCAGATTGAAATGCATCTAATTACGTATCCCTGCTTGCTGCCATATTTGGTCACGACGGCTATGAAAGGAGGACGTAGGGAGGGAGGGGTTAGAAACAAAATGCAACCTATTGTGTTGAACCTTGACCCCTTCAAGGGTCAACTGGCATGTGACACCAGGAGGGGAGGGGCTTAAAATGGGCCTCACATTATCAACCACTCTGCTCCCCCAGGGGCAAAGTTGTTTCGAAGGGATACAGCTTTTGACAAAACATTTCGCAGCAGGTTAAGAACTTACACAGCAGGTTAGGAGAATTAGGTAAAGGGTTATCTAAAATGTAAAACAATTCAACTTTTGACATCAATTTGACAAAAGTGGTATCACATTTGTCACAATTATAGTATTAACCATGTTTTGAGGCTGTAGTGTTTGTTTACATTTATATTGTTTACAGTGTAAAACTAGCTTACATGACACAGGGGCAAGGGTGTGTGTTGGGGGAGTAGCTAAGTGGGGTGCACAGGGTTTACACCAAGACAAACAGGCAGGCTATGACCAAAACGACAGCCATGCTCTCCACTGAAAACATCTAATGAAACATTGAAGTGCACTACTACTTTCAGACCAATTCTCCAACTCTAATCACAAAGAAGATGAGAGGCGGGCTAGGTTGATTATATCGCGGGTAGCATTCTCCTCATCCTGGTGATAATGGACCTAAGAGGGCTGGCTGGCTGGGGAGAGATCAGTCTGCTGAAGGAAAGCCTATTTGACTTGGGCACAATAGACAGATGGTAGACATTGCCCCATGCCCCCTCCCCCAACCCCAACCCACCCTTCAACCATGCCCAACTGGAACAGGGCCCCCCTAGTCTGGACCCTTCCCCTCCCCCTTTCTGCCCTCTCCAGCACCCCATCAATAACCACCAGTGACAAATCCCCCCGACACACACACACCACAAAAGAAAAACATTTAGTTCTTTCCAATCAAGTTTAATGAAAAGATCTTTATAAAGATGACACTCATATCTGTACATTAAGAGACTGCAGGTTAACCAGTGGACTCTGAATCATGACATTGTGTTGAATCACGTGGTGGTGCAGCGAAAACCACACAGATCAAGAAACTCCTGAACACAAGCTCTGAGGAATTGAACTTTGGAGTTTCTCAGTAAAGCATGTTGAAGACTGAGAAAAATATATATAATTGAACAAATATTTAGTAGAACAGAGAAACTTGTTGTACAAAGACAGAGTAAATGAATACATAAAGCCAGCTTTGACATGGTTTCATGCCCAGAAGTCTTAGGAATTATATGAATAGACCTGCTGCCTTAGACTGCCTTTGGTTTAGTTCATAAGTGGCTTGGTTTGGATTAGTAGTGGCACGTGTGACTATGTACATATTTATGCTGCCATAGACACCTTTGGTTTTCAGATAGAGATTAAACAAGAAGCGTCTCTGTAATAGTAACAATACCAGCCTTTAACAGAAGTTGCTTTGACAAAACCAATGCTTTCTGTAGAATACAATACATATTGTATCTGTACCAGGAGTCAGTGGTCCCATACCAATGGATAAGACCACCTATAGAACAGATGACAACAACACAGATTACATTCTCAGAAAAACAGGAAACAATGTAGCACAATAAAAAACATTTCATCTTTGTGTTCTACATGCTTTGGATGAGGTAAAAGTGGTACAAAACACCTATACCACAGGAGCAGTACATTCCCACTGTCTCCAGTGTCTTGGGCTGGGAGCTTGATCTTATTTATAGCCATATCATGTTTAAAGGGTCCTTTCACCCAATAAATCATAGTTTGACGTTCTCACACAGAGTGGTTGTCAAGCTATTTGGGGTTAACTACCCCTTTAACATATTTTCTCTCTAAACTGTATTAGCAGTAACAAAGTAATAAAGCCCCTGACTATCATCCACTGAGATATCATAAAGCGGTTTAAAACAGGATCCAACTAATAAATACATTCATCAATAGACTACACTGTCTGTAAGTGACTGCAACAACTTACTTAATAAGAGAGAGACAGTAAGAGATAAATAGAATAATGTAACTGGATAAAGGGTTTGTGACCAAATCCCTGACTGGTGTACTCGGAGGTAATATTTCCTATTCTTAAAAATAATGAGTTGTAGACTAAATAACTCGATATTACAGCCTACTCCCTTTTCACATGTTGTTTCTACCCCTTCGTAAAACATTTGGTTGGTCACAACAAACAATCAACAACAAACAAGATATCAAAAATGGCTTCATCATATTTTCATAACATGCGGATACTTAAGTTTACAGGCTCAACAATACATGCAAATAAACATAATGCTGTTCTTTTCTTTGTTTCTAGACGTGAAAAAACGATTCCTTGCCTGAGGTCTGACTGTTCGGTTTATGTAAACAATGAGATCACGCTCCCACACACTCACACTTTACGCCACACAAGCCGTCAGTCGTTCAGTATGTGCTTTGGTTTAGAAAATAGTCTGTTGATTTGGAACAAGCTTGTATCTTTTATACAATGCATGCTGATAACATTCAAGAACTAATATTTTATAATATATTTTAAACACCTCTACCTTTTATCCAGAAGTTATTTGAAAGATAATCACCACCCACCTCCTTTAAAAAATCTCTTGCTTAGGAAACTAGTGTTTTTGCTTTCTGACAGTACAGACAGTTTGACAACACAGCAGAGGGTTCTTCAGTTAAAATGTGAGGAACCATCCCTGAAGATATGGTTTAGAGTTATCACCCTCACAGCTGAAACATGTTTATCCTTTTCGCTCTGCTCTTTCATTTCATCTGTGGACATTCTAAATGCCTGAACCAAAACAACCAGTTTTACAGTTTAACGGAACTCATAAGTGTGGATATGTACTTTATGGACGCCAGACCCTGACATCAATGTTCCTGAGTTATGTACACTTTTTTGAAGTAAAAATGACTTTTTTCAACACTTAAGTGATAAACATGTAGGAAAGAGAATTTTAAAACTATGTACTTACTAGTCTAAAACGAAGCAATTACAACACATTCTTAGATGTTCAGAAATGACACGTATGTAGTCCTCCTGAGGACATAGTGAAGACAAAGTAAGGCAATGAGGTGAGGTTGGTCCAATCAACATGAGTCATTTCTACCACAAGGCTGTTTGTGTGGAACTAGGAGTGGACATAATAGCATCGTTAAAACTACACTGACATTGAAAAACATTAGTTGTTGTTAGTTTGCAATCATTTTCTCTTTGGATTTCACCTTACAATCTCCTACACTAGTACCAGTAACACACTTATCCAGGAAGCAATACTCTCCCCTCCTCACAGCATTAACAGACGAGAGGAACTTGTTGAAAACCAAAAGCAAACTTAATACAGGGATACTGGGAGAGTATTATTAAATGGTTAATCTGAAGAGTGAAGAGGTAGCAGTGTGACAGGGCTAGTAGCAGTAGACCAGCCTTTTAAAAATGCAGACAAAACAACAGTACCAACAGAATATGATGCCTCAAATTAAAAAGAAACACCCCTACCTGACCCAAACCCCTTAAAGTAGAAATACCCAGTCTAAACATTCACAAACGCATAACTAAGTTCTCAAACATTTTACACCCAAGTTAAACTACAAAGTCTGACCTATGAACTACAAATAAAGCAAACATTGCTGTTAGAACACCCCTGATCATTTTCTAATAATGCCACGTTTCCAACAGGCAGTGTATGTAAAGGTGATAAGTTATTATATGCACACTGGCTAGGCTGACTCACCGGTCCGATCTAGCTGGAGAACATAATATTAGTGACTTCTAGCCAACTTTGCCTGGGGTTCAGTATGTGTCTGATAATGAGGCAGGAGAGCCAATGAGGTCCCCCATTGGCCAGCGAGAGACAGCTACAACAGCCTGGAGGAACGACAGCACGGACTGACACCCTGGGAGGGCTAGTTTGGTTGGATGTTAAAAGCTATCATCAAAACATATTTGAGCCACCTGGGATGGGGAGGAAGGCGTCTTTGGTTTTATGTCAGATGGAGAGGTGTGGTGTGTTGACCCTGAGATAGCCAGAACAGCTGGCTGGCTGAATGTGGATTTATGATGGGTTCTAAGGGTGAAGTAATGGTTGGTATTAGTAAGATGAGGAACAGTTCTCAAATAGAGGTACGGAATCATGGTTGCCATGATGAGGGTGATAGTTGTTAAGCGGATGAGGGTATGGGTGATAGTTGTTAAGAGGTTGAGGGTACGGATTAACACTGGTAACCGGGATCCTGGGACTGTCCCTGGACCACTTGTCACATTTCCCGAAAAACATGTGACAAGACCTGGGAAATTACCAAATTTACCTCAATGTTGCAGTAATGCAATTCCACCAAATGCCAACATCTACAGCAGCAGATTGGCAAAAAATAAAATGGTACATTATCCAAACAAGTTGTCACATGGAAGCCTTTAACCTAGCATATTTTCTTTACACAAAGTCGTCATAAATGCAAAGCAAATGCCGGATTGCACACAAGACCCGAATGCAGTTTAGAGTTCTCATCAGAAATGACAATTCGATCCCGGGCCGACCCAAGCCAGTGAGCTGAAGCCTGATCCCAGGCCTGGTCCGACATCACAGAATAAAAAAATGCCAGATTTCTAGATAACAGTAGGCTATATTGATTTAAACTGGTGTTGAGAATAACGTGGTGGAGGTGGGAAGCACCGGAGTGAGGAGACGAGGAAACAGGCATTGGGCCGAGGAAAAGCAAAGAGAGAGGATAACACCTGAGTTATGATCAACTGAATGATGAAAATATTAGAATAGAATAAAGTAGGCGAAAGCAAAATTATTGCATGTATCAAATTCTTGGTTACACTGAAACTGACAAAGTTATATCCAACCGTTATACTAAATTAAAGCAATAGTCGTGTGTGGTCACCTAGATGATCATTTCAGCAGTTTTAATTGAGACAGCACCATCGCACTGCTTCGAGACAAGCGTGGGGGACTCGTCTAGATAAATCAATCAATGTCCGGTTTTTGTTTTCACTGAATCTCCGTTTGGATATTTGGTAGGCTGGGGAATTGTTAGTCAAGTTGAGGTGAGTGCTAATGATCATCTTTACTCTAGTTTGCTCATATATTAGCTGATCAGAAAATGTTGCTAGCATGTTATACAAGTCTGCTTGCTCTTCACTCGCATAGTAGCCTGTCCTACTCGCAACAAAAAGCCTGTGTCAATCAATCAATGTAATTTGGTTTCACTGAATCTCTGTCTATATATTTGGTTCATTTATCTTGGCTGGACAAGTAGAAGTGGTAGTTAATTTATTTGTTTATCACTGATCAGAAACATTTAGAATGGAATAATGTAGCCAAATTCAAGTGTATTATCTATTGACTCAGGTAGTAGCCTTATATAGAGCCTAGGCTATTTTCCTATAGTCCCAATAATCCCACTGAAACCAGAAATCTTGACTCTTGTCTCGAAATAAAATTCCTATCTTCATTCTGTAATCTATAGGTTGCACTATCAATGCATGTCTGCTTATGCTCCTGAGTGGCGCAGCGGTCTAAGGTACTGCATCTCAGTGTTAGAGTCATCACTACCCTTGTTCGATTCCAGGCTGTATCACAGCCGGCCGTGATTGGGAGTTCCATAGGGGGGCGCACAATTGGCCCACCGTCTTCCGGGTCAGGGTCTGGCCGGGGTAGGCTGTCATTGTAAATAAGAATTTGTTCTTAACTGACTTGCCTAATTAAATAAAGGTTAAATAAATCAAAAATAAAACAATGCATGTCAAAATACCTGGAACATTTCCCCCGTTTCTCTGCGCTATTTCGTATTCCTGACCATATGAGAGGATCGGTACAGAATGTGAGATCAACAAACAGTACGAGAGGAGAGTATGGTCCCCGTTAAGATACATTGATCTTTAAACAATTTCCCCTCTTCAACTACTAGTTATTCATGAGCTGATCTGCTATCTGTATAATCATCAACTCCATTTTGCCAAATAGGAGATATTTTGTCATTTGATGGAGGTTAACAAGCGTAGCAACTTTAGTCATTTGACTTTTGTTTGACTGCCTTTACAAAGTTTGTATGATTCGACAACACTATAGCCTACTCTGGGCTCTGTGGGTCCTGACCATGCTCTGTCTCGAGATAGCATATTTCAGCAGTAGTCCTGGGCTAAATTAATTGAGTAACATGATAATGCTCGGAATTCATGAATAGCCTGTTTCGCAATTCACAACAATGTCATTGGTGATCAAAGTTACTCTATCATTACTAAATATCAGTTTCACTTGCTGTGAAACCTTTACAGTGGCGCAGCCAAGCCGGCATTGTGGCACAGCGACAATCTTATTTTGGGAGAACCCAGGCATAGTGACATATCTTGGTTTTAAAGGGCTGAGAATGGGCACATCACATTTTTTTAGGTATTTCCCGGGACTCTTGGGATAAATATAAATTATTCCCCGTATTAAAACTTGGTAGGTTTTCGTGAAAATATGAATCCCTAGTTGAGGGTATGGGTGATAGTTGTTACGAGGGTGAGGGTATAAGTGATAGTTGTTAAGAGGTTGACAATATTGGTAAAGTTACTCGGGGTGAGTGGTTATAAAGGTGAGGTAATTCATTTCAAGGTGTTTCTGAAGTTGAGGTAGAACCCATGTGTGTTTACAAGGGTGAGGAGGTACTATGGGTAACCGAGGCTCCAGATGGTTAGCTGAAAATGAGGTAGAAGCCAGGTGTGTTTACAAGGGTGAGGAGGTACTATGGGTAACCGAGGCTCCAGATGGTTAGCTGAAAATGAGGTAGAAGCCAGGTGTGTTTACAAGGGTGAGGAGGTACTATGGGTAACCGAGGCTCCAGATGGTTAGCTGAAAATGAGGTAGAAGCCAGGTGTGTTTACAAGGGTGAGGAGGTACTATGGGTAACAGAGGGTCCAGATAGTTATCTGAAGATGAGGTAGACAGCCTAATAGAACCCAGGTAGCTGTGGTTCAGCTGCAGTAACCATGGTGAAGTGTCCTCTATGAGGGCGAGGTGTGCATCCTCATATGACTAAGGAGGTTGCGTTGCTGGGTGAACTTTCCGCCACACAGCTGGCACTCGTACGGCTTCTCCCCCGAATGGACCCGCATGTGCTCGGCGAGGCGGTACTGGCGTGTGAAGCGCATGCCACACTCCTCGCAGGCGAAGGGCTTGAGGCCCAGGTGACTCCTCATGTGGCGCGTCATGGTGCCTCGCTGAGTGAACAGCTTGCCACAGATGTTACAGGGGAATGGCCTGTTCAGCCAATGGCTCTTCTCGTGTTGCCGTAGTGATGTCGCGTCCTTGCAGCTCTTACTGCAGACTGTGCAGAGATGCCCAGGTTCTTCAGGGTCAGGCTTCATCCCCTTTGATGCAGAGTCATCTGGGCATGTGTCCGGATCTTTGTCCTTCAAGTATCCACCACATTCCTCTTCCTCCTCCTCGTCTTTCAGGTAGAGTTGGTCGTGGGTGTGTGTGTCGACATGGGCATTGAGCTGTTCTGAGCTGGGGAAGCCTTTCCCACAGGGGATGCAGACGTACAGGTTGTCCCCCACACCTGGCTCAAACCCTGGCTGGGGCTGACGGTAGATGTAGTTGGTGTTTCCATTTCTCCTCCCTTTTCTTCCTCCTCCTCCTCTTCCACTGTGCCCGCTCCCCTCACTCTGATCTAGACCGTTCTCCTCTCCATCCACCTCTCCATCCTCCAGCTCTGGGGTCACTTTATCACCTCGGGGCCTCTTGCGAGGGGCTCTGGGCTGGATGTCTGTGGAGGTCTTTGGAGGCTCTGGCTTAGCACTAGACGTTGTGGGAGGAGTGGGAGTGGGGGAGAGAGAGGAGGAGTGGGGGGAAGAGCTCTGGAGCAGACTGCTGGGGGACACCTCCTCTGTGGCAGTGCTCTCTGATGGACTCCTTTTGGACAGGTCCAGTCCCAGCCCATTACTCCTACCTTCTCCAGAGGGGCTGAGGGAGGCACAGCGCGAGCCTGAAATAAACACCTTCTCGGACAGATCCTCTCTCAGCCTTCCCTCCTGGCTCGGTCTCTGGTTCCTCTGGCTCCCCTTCTTGGACCCTGAGTGGTTGTTATGGTGCTGGTGGTTGTGGAGGGGGGTGGAGGAGAGGCAGAGTGGGCCAGGGGTGTGTCCATTTGGGGTTGGGGAGGTGGAAGAGGAGGGGGTCATCTTGTTGGAGCTGGAGGGGGTCTGACCGTTGTGTTTGAGCTTCCTGCGACAGAGAGCAGCCAGTTCAGTCAGCTGGAGGTAGGAGGCGGCGATCAGGAGAGACGAGATACTGTGGTCACTGACGGAGTCAGAACTGGACAGACAACCTGTATAGATGAAGTCCAACACCTAGAGGAAAGGGGGGTAGAGAGTAATCTTTATATTGTCCCAATGAGCAATTTGTTTCACAGCAAGTTGATATCAGAATGCAGATAAAACTGCTAGGCTTCACAGCATTGATGTGGAAACTAAAACGTTGATTAATGTGTACTGTCCGTGGCTACTAAATTACATGAATGACAGAGTCCCATACAAATATGTCTGTATATGTGACTGTGGTCAGTGAGACACTGCCCGTTAAGTGACCCACCTGTCTGAAAATGGAGGGGCTGACCATCTCTGTGTCCAGGTTGATGAGGTTGTCGTGGGGGACCAGCGACTTGAAGTAGACGCTGCTAGCCGCCAGGACGTTCTTGTGGGCGCGGAACAGCGCGTTCTCCACCACGATGATGACATCACACAGGTATCCTTTGGCTCGCTGCTGGTTCAGCTGCAGTAGCAGCTGCTTTGAATGATTCTGCTGTTCCATCACACACACTTTGGTTTACACACCTGGGGAGAGAGGGAGAGTTCAGTTCTGAGAACTCACAGAAATCCCACCACTAATGTTCTGAGACTAATTTAAACTCCTGCAGGTCCAAACGTGCTCCTGAAATTCTTGCAATGCCCAGGATGCCTAAAAAAAGAAACGTAAAAAGTTGCCCAAGTATGGCCAATACATTACACCTCTCTGCTCACCCTGAAACCATCACACTGTTTTCCTCAAAGATGGGCCTCAACAACATACAGGCAGGAGGAAGAAAGATAACCAACGCGATAAACTAACCACCAACCCACTAACGAATACCAACAAATATCAAAAACCTGGTAAAAATAACCTAAATTGTTTTTTTTGCTGCTCTACCATTTATTCTTGGCCCATTGTAGCTTCTTTGGTAGCAATAGATTCTGAGGAACCAGAGAAAGTAACCATGAAATGGTTCTATTCATTATCACAGCACACAAACACTGTAACCCAGCTCTACAGTACTGTCAGCTAACCCATGTGCTCCTGATCAGCCATAAATGGAACTCATTAGATGGGTAAAGGACTGCATCGCTAACGCTCATATCTATATACACCCACCCTGACAGTATGTGAAGTGAGAATTCAGGTGGGCTTTGATAATGGCAAATTGTTAACTGCTTTCGAAAAAGAAACAAGTTACGCTGCGTTCACACAGGCAGCCCAATTCTGATATATATTTTTTATTTTGACCAATCAGATCAGCTCTGAAAAAGATCTGATGTGATTGGTCAAAAGACCCATTAGAGGAAAAAACATCATAATTGGGCTACAAATTCTTATTTTCAATGACGGCCTAGGAACAGTGGGTTAACTGCCTTGTTCAGGGGCAGAATGACAGATATTTACCTTGTCAGCTCGGAGATTCAATCTTGCAACCTTTCGGTTACTAGTCCAATGCTCTAACCACTAGGCTACCTGCCGCCCCAACGCAGCCTATCAGACTTCATTTACCGGGTTAAACAATTAGTTTAGCCAGTCAGTAACATCGCCAGAATACAGATCCCAGCAGAAAATCATAGGCTGCCCTACACTGGTGCGGTATCAGGGGAAAACAGGTTCTTCTTAAAGCAGTCTTCTTAAAAGCAGAACACAAATACTCACAGATTGGTCTCACAGATTGGGGATCGAGACTGAGTGTACAAAAAAAAAGTGTAGGACCTCACCGCCCCCTTTTGCCATCAGAACATGCTCAATTCGTCGGGGCATGGATTCTAGAAGGTGTTTGAAAAGCTGGCCCATGTTGACTCCAATGCTTCTCAAGTTGGCTGGATGTCCTTTGGGCGGTGGACCATTCTTGATAGACACAGGATTCTGTTGAGTGTGAAAACCCCAGCAGCGTTGCAGTCCTTGGCACAAACCGGTGCGCCTGGCACCTACTACCATACCCAGTTCAAAGGCACTAAAATATTTTGTCATGCCCATTCACCCTTTGAATGGCACACATAAAAGACAGTACTGTGCAGCAGTCTTCATCGACCTGGCCAAGGCTTTCGACTCTGTCAATCACCATATTCTTATCGGCAGACTCAGTAGCCTCGGTTTTTCTAATGACTGCCTTGTCTGGTTCACCAACTACTTTGCAGACAGAGTTCAGTGTGTCAAATTGGAGGGCATGTTGTCCGGTCCTCTGGCAGTCTCTATGGTGGTGCCACAGGGTTCAATTCTCAGGCCGACTCTTTTCTCTGTATATATATCAATGATGTTGCTCTTGCTGCGGGCGATTCCCTGATCCAGCTCTACTCAGACAACACCATTCTGTATACTTCTGGCCCTTCTTTGGACACTGTGTTAACAAACCTCCAGACGAGCTTCAATGTCATACAACACTCCTTCCGTGGCCTCCAGCTGCTCTTAAACGCTCGTAAAACCAAATGCATGCTTTTCAACCATTCGCTGCCTGCACCCGCACGCCCGACTAGCATCACCACTCTGGATGGTTCCGACCTAGAATATGTGGACATCTATAAGTACCTAGGTGTCTGGCTAGACTGTAAACACTCCTTCCAGACTCATATCAAATATCTCCAGAGTCGGCTTTCTATTCTGCAACAAAGTCTCCTTCACTCACGCCGCCAAACTTACCCTAGTAAAACTGACTATCCTACCGATCCTCGACTTCGGCGATGTCATCTACAAAATAGCTTCCAATACTCTACTCAGCAAACTGGATGCAGTTTATCACAGTGCCATCCGTTTTTTACTAAAGCACCTTATACCACCCACCACTGCGACCTGTATGCTCTAGTCGGCTGGCCCTCGCTACATATTCGTCGCCAGACCCACTGGCTCCAGGTCATCTACAAGTCCATGCTAGGTAAAGCTCCGTCTTATCTCAGTTCACTGGTCACGATGGCAACACCCACCCGTAGCACGCGCTCCAGCAGGTGTATCTTACTGATCATCCCTAAAGCCAACACCTCATTTGTCTGCCTTTCCTTCCAGTTCTCTGCTGAGTGGCTGCTGCCAACACACTGACTCAACTCCAGCCACTTTAATAATGGGAATTGATAGAAATGATCAAATCAAATTTTATTTGTCACATACACATGGTTAGCAGATGTTAATGCGAGTTATATCACTAGCCACTTTAAACAATGCTACCTAATATAATGTTTACATACCCTACATTATTAATCTCATATGTATATACTGTACTCTATATCATCTACTGCATCTTTATGTAATACATGTATCACTAGCCACTTTAACTATGCCACTTTGTTTACATACTCATCTCATATGTATATACTGTACTCGATACCATCTAATGTATCTTGCCTATGCTGCTCTGTACCATCACTCATTCATATATCTTTATGTACATATTCTTTATCCCCTTACACTTGTGTGTATAAGACAGTAGTTTTGGAATTGTTAGCTAGATTACTTGTTGGTTATTACTGCATTGTCGGAACTAGAAGCACAAGCATTTCGCTACATTCGCATTAACATCTGCTAACCATGTGTATGTGACAAATATAATTTGATTTCATTTATCACTCCAGTGTTAATCTGCTAAATTGTAATTATTCGCCTACCTCCTCATGCCTTTTGCACACAATGTATATAGACTATTTTTTTCTCCTGTGTTATTGACTTGTTAATTGTTTACTCCATGTGTAACTCTGTGTTGTCTGTTCACACTGCTTTGCTTTATCTTGGCCAGGTCGCAGTTGTAAATGAGAACTTGTTCTCAACTAGCCTACCTGGTTAAATAAAAATAAAAATACACAATCCATGTCTTAATTGTCTCAAGGCTTAAAAATCCTTTAACCTGTCTTCTCCCCTTCATCTATACTGATTGAAGTGGATTTAACAAGTGACATCAATATTGGATCATAGCTTTTACCTGGATTCACCCGGTCAGTCTGTCATGGAAAGAGCAGGTGACGATGTTTTGTACACTCAGTGTATAATCAGTGTTAGTAACTAGGCTTACTGTTAACATAAGCCTACAACCATTATCATATGTCAGCTATTGGTATTCAAACACCTGCTTTAGATAAAGATTTTTATGTAAACAACTTGATTGGAGCAATTAACAATAGTTCTATTTACAGTACTGAGCTTCAGCAAAACTTAAAACCGAACTACTCTCTAGTTCTAATCTTCCATATCCCCCTCCTCCAATCTGCTGCCCTACATCTGTACGAGTAGCATTTACATTTGAGTCATTTAGCAGACAATCCACAAACCTTGTCGTTGCAAGTACCATGCTCTACCAACTGAACTGCACGGGACCCTTGGGTAATTTAAAAACAGGATGGTACAAAATTTGAAATAGTACTACTGATAACAACGCATCTCATCAGTCTTGCCATCAATACAGTATCACAAAACACACGCTCCCTCCCCCAAAAATACACACTGAAACAAAAGAGTTGTTTGGGTAATCCATCTAACGACTGCACAACACACTGAGGGTGATAAGATGCTGAGGGTCCATTTATGAGCCTACAGCCCCGTTCTGTCCCCCTACTACCCTGCCTGCTCAAAAATCACCTCATCGCTTAAGATGAGAGAACCATAGACTTACAGTATATAATCAAACCATAACCAGGAGGGCAGGCTGGACAGAACAGGCCGTAACCAAGGCATCTGGAGGGAAGAGAGAACAGAGAGCAGGCCATATAACCAGGTGGTCTGGTCTGGAGAGGATGTCTGGCCTACAGGATCAATGAGTTAGCCTTGCTAGAATCTGATAAACACTCCTGTTTATAAATTATTTCAATATAGGTTGCCTGTACTGTTCCATCTTGTGTTCTAAAACTGTTCTAGTCTGTTCTAGCCTGTGTTCTGTAACTGTTCTAGTCTGTTCTGTTCTACCCAGTGTTCTGTAACTGTTCTAGTCTGTTCTACCCAGTGTTCTGTAACTGTTCTACCCAGTGTTCTGTTCTACCCAGTGTTCTGTAACTGTTCTTGTCTGTTCTGTTCTACCCAGTGTTCTGTAACTGTTCTAGTCTGTTCTGTTCTACCCAGTGTTCTGTTCTACCCAGTGTTCTGTAACTGTTCTACTCTGTTCTACCCAGTGTTCTGTAACTGTTCCATTCTACCCAGTGTTCTGTAACTGTTCTGTTCTACCCAGTGTTCTGTAACTGTTCTAGTCTGTTCTGTAACTGTTCTAGCCTGTTCTGTTCTACCCAGTGTTCTGTAACTGTTCTAGTCTGTTCTGTTCAACCCAGTGTTCTGTAACTGTTCTGTTCTACCCAGTGTTCTGTAACTGTTCTACCCAGTGTTCTGTAACTGTTCTGTTCTACCCAGTGTTCTGTAACTGTTCTAGTCTGTTCTGTTCTACCCAGTGTTCTGTAACTGTTCTAGTCTGTTCTGTTCTACCCAGTGTTCTGTAACTGTTCTTGTCTGTTCTGTTCTACCCAGTGTTCTGTAACTGTTCTAGTCTGTTCTGTTCTACCCAGTGTTCTGTAACTGTTCTAGTCTGTTCTGTTCTACCCAGTGTTCTGTTCTACCCAGTGTTCTGTAACTGTTCTACCCAGTGTTCTGTTCTACCCAGTGTTCTGTAGCTGTTCTTGTCTGTTCTGTTCTACCCAGTGTTCTGTAACTGTTCTAGTCTGTTCTACCCAGTGTTCTGTAACTGTTCTGTTCTACCCAGTGTTCTGTAACTGTTCTAGTCTGTTCTGTTCTACCCAGTGTTCTGTTACTGTTCTAGTCTGTTCTGTTCTACCCAGTGTTCTGTAACTGTTCTGTTCTACCCAGTGTTCTGTAACTGTTCTGTTCTACCCAGTGTTCTGTAACTGTTCTAGTCTGTTCTGTTCTACCCAGTGTTCTGTAACTGTTCTAGTCTGTTCTGTTCTACCCAGTGTTCTGTAACTGTTCAAGTCTGTTCTGTTCTACCCAGTGTTCTGTAACTGTTCTGTTCTACCCAGTGTTCTGTAACTGTTCTGTTCTACCCAGTGTTCTGTAACTGTTCTAGTCTGTTCTGTTCTACCCAGTGTTCTGTAACTGTTCTAGTCTGTTCTGTTCTACCCAGTGTTCTGTTCTACCCAGTGTTCTGTAACTGTTCTAGTCTGTTCTACCCAGTGTTCTGTAACTGTTCTACCCAGTGTTCTGTTCTACCCAGTGTTCTGTAGCTGTTCTTGTCTGTTCTGTTCTACCCAGTGTTCTGTAACTGTTCTAGTCTGTTCTACCCAGTGTTCTGTAACTGTTCTGTTCTACCCAGTGTTCTGTAACTGTTCTAGTCTGTTCTGTTCTACCCAGTGTTCTGTAACTGTTCAAGTCTGTTCTGTTCTACCCAGTGTTCTGTAACTGTTCAAGTCTGTTCTGTTCTACCCAGTGTTCTGTAACTGTTCTGTTCTACCCAGTGTTCTGTAACAGTTCTAGTCTGTTCTGTTCTACCCAGTGTTCTGTAACTGTTCTAGTCTGTTCTGTTCTACCCAGTGTTCTGTAACTGTTCAAGTCTGTTCTGTTCTACCCAGTGTTCTGTAACTGTTCTGTTCTACCCAGTGTTCTGTAACTGTTCTGTTCTACCCAGTGTTCTGTAACTGTTCTGTTCTACCCAGTGTTCTGTAACTGTTCTGTTCTACCCAGTGTTCTGTAACTGTTCTTGTCTGTTCTGGTCTACCCAGTGTTCTGTAACTGTTCTAGTCTGTTCTACCCAGTGTTCTGTAACTGTTCTGTTCTACCCAGTGTTCTGTAACTGTTCTAGTCTGTTCTGTTCTACCCAGTGTTCTGTAACTGTTCTGTTCTACCCAGTGTTCTGTAACTGTTCTTGTCTGTTCTACCCAGTGTTCTGTAACTGTTCTGTTCTACCCAGTGTTCTGTAACTGTCCTAGTCTGTTCTGTTCTACCCAGTGTTCTGTAACTGTTCTAGTCTGTTCTGTTCTACCCAGTGTTCTGTAACTGTTCTGTTCTACCCAGTGTTCTGTAACTGTTCTAGTCTGTTCAGTTCTACCCAGTGTTCTGTTACTGTTCTAGTCTGTTCTGTAACTGTTCTAGTCTGTTCTGTTCTACCCAGCGTTCTGTAACTGTTCTAGTCTGTTCTGTTCTACCCAGTGTTCTGTTCTACCCAGTGTTCTGTAACTGTTCTGTTCTACCCAGTGTTCTGTAACTGTTCTAGTCTGTTCTGTAACTGTTCTTGTCTGTTCTGTTCTACCCAGTGTTCTGTAACTGTTCTTGTCTGTTCTGTTCTACCCAGTGTTCTGTAACTGTTCTGTTCTACCCAGTGTTCTGTAACTGTTCTTGTCTGTTCTGTTCTACCCAGTGTTCTGTAACTGTTCTAGTCTGTTCTACCCAGTGTTCTGTAACTGTTCTAGTCTGTTCTACCCAGTGTTCTGTAACTGTTCTGTTCTACCCAGTGTTCTGTAACTGTTCTAGTCTGTTCTGTTCTACCCAGTGTTCTGTTACTGTTCTAGTCTGTTCTGTAACTGTTCTAGTCTGTTCTGTTCTACCCAGTGTTCTGTAACTGTTCTAGTCTGTTCTGTTCTACCCAGTGTTCTGTAACTGTTCTAGTCTGTTCTGTTCTACCCAGTGTTCTGTTACTGTTCTAGTCTGTTCTGTTCTACCCAGTGTTCTGTAACTGTTCTGTTCTACCCAGTGTTCTGTAACTGTTCTGTTCTACCCAGTGTTCTGTAACTGTTCTAGTCTGTTCTGTTCTACCCAGTGTTCTGTAACTGTTCTAGTCTGTTCTGTAACTGTTCTAGTCTGTTCTGTTCTACCCAGTGTTCTGTTCTACCCAGTGTTCTGTAACTGTTCTAGTCTGTTCTACCCAGTGTTCTGTAACTGTTCTAGTCTGTTCTGTAACTGTTCTTGTCTGTTCTGTTCTACCCAGTGTTCTGTAACTGTTCTTGTCTGTTCTACCCAGTGTTCTGTAACTGTTCTTGTCTGTTCTGTTCTACCCAGTGTTCTGTAACTGTTCTGTTCTACCCAGTGTTCTGTAACTGCTCTAGTCTGTTCTGTTCTACCCAGTGTTCTGTAACTGTTCTTGTCTGTTCTGTTCTACCCAGTGTTCTGTAACTGTTCTAGTCTGTTCTGTTCTACCCAGTGTTCTGTAACTGTTCTTGTCTGTTCTGTTCTACCCAGTGTTCTGTAACTGTTCTAGCGTTCAGTCCTAGCCTGTGGGTTCTAACCTGTTCTCTGTAATATCCTATGTTCTGTTAGCCCGTGTTCCGTTTGGCTGTCCAGTGTTTCATCTGGTCTTCCTGTCAGAGATCACTGCCAGTAAATCACATGATCTGGTAATCTAGCTGGGCTTTAGGCATTAGGTCCGCTACAGGACGCAGTTTGGCCCTCTGGTAAGACCTAGGGAATACTGATAATCTGAGCCAGTCCAATTGAACCTCCTTAATGCTCATTAACTTAAATTAACTGTTTTCTAGGAATAAAATAAACATCCTTTCCACTCACCAGGTGGGCTGAACGTGGAGCGGGACATGAAAAATAACATCCCCATTGTTGAGCCAGGTTTACTCCCGGTGTTCTGGAAAAGGGCACCCCAAGGATAGCCCATGTTAACTCCTAACAGAAGTAGTTTGTTCGATGCATGCCAAGAGGAGTGTAGTTGGCTGGCTCTTACTACCTTCTGATGGAAGACATTTTTTAAGTCTATTTGCTTCATATTATGGCAATTTTGTTCCGTCCAAGTTTGTATTCATCCAGTTCAACCAAAAAAGGCCAGTAAGTTTTTACAGCCACAATCCCGAGTTTGTGTTTCAGCCAAACAGTAGTCTTATCACCTGGTATAAAGCTGAGGGATGTGGCTGAGGAAATGTAACCACTAAAACTTATAGACCAAGCTAAAAAAGCAGAGACTGGCTGTACATAATAACATTGATTTGACGCCACAGTTTTTAAACATATTGCTACACATTGTTTGTGTAAAACTGAAATGGCAATAAAACATACAAATTTGAGTAAAATAACCTCAGGCCTATTCTGGGCCATGATAGGGTAAGAAAGGTGTACTAGCGGATGTAAACAATCATGAAGCTTTTGTTATATATTCTTCAGGAACCAATGGGTAGAAATCATTCATAGAAATGTAACAGCAGGAAACATTCTAAGAGATAGTGGCAGCGATCAGAAAATAAATAAATAAATAACCAAATCTACAAATTCCAGAACAATTATTTTTTTTATTTCAGCTATATATATACATATATATATATGTATATATATATAATTTTGCACGCCCAATTTTTCAGTTTTTGATTTGTTAAAAAAGTTTGAAATATCCAATAAATGTCGTTCCACTTCATGATTGTGTCCCACTTGTTGTTGATTCTTCACAAAAAAATACAGTTTTATATCTTTATGTTTGAAGCCTGAAATGTGGCAAAAGGTCGCAAAGTTCAAGGGGGCCTAATACTTTCGCAAGGCACTGTATATACACTATTTTGTAGCAATTCTGCTAGATTTTGGTCAAACCTACGCAGCAAAAAGTTAAATCAATGCTACTGGTTGCTATGTTGCAAAAGCCCAACGTTTCTCACATACTGGAGAAACATTTAAATTCAATGCTGTGACCATCATCCTACAAGCATTCCAAACCAGTGCTGCTCTACCATGATCTAAAACAGGGATCAACAATTAGATTCAGCCGCGGGACGATTTTTTTCTTGAGCAGATGGTCAGAACATAATTACAAATCATTTGTAGACTGGAAATTGACTGCAAGAAGTCCAAATAGATATAATATTTAACGAAAACAACTCATTCAAATCTTGCTCCAATTTGCTTACCGCCCAAATAGGTCCACAGACGATGCAATCTCAACCACACTGCACACTGCCCTAACCCATCTGGACAAGAGGAATACCTATGTGAGAATGCTGTTCATCGACTACAGCTCGGCATTCAACACCATAGTACCCTCCAAGCTCGTCATCAAGCTCGAGACCCTGGGTCTCGACCCCGCCCTGTGCAACTGGGTACTGGACTTCCTGACGGGCCGCCCCCAGGTGGTGAGGGTAGGCAACAACATCTCCACCCCGCTGATCCTCAACACTGGGGCCCCACAAGGGTGCGTTCTGAGCCCTCTCCTGTACTCCCTGTTCACCCACGACTGCGTGGCCACGCACGCCTCCAACTCAATCATCAAGTTTGCGGACGACACAACAGTGGTAGGCTTGATTACCAACAACGACGAGACGGCCTACAGGGAGGAGGTGAGGGCCCTCGGAGTGTGGTGTCAGGAAAATAACCTCACACTCAACGTCAACAAAACTAAGGAGATGATTGTGGACTTCAGGAAACAGCAGAGGGAACACCCCCCTATCCACATCGATGGAACAGTAGTGGAGAGGGTAGCAAGTTTTAAGTTCCTCGGCATACACATCACAGACAAGCTGAATTGGTCCACTCACACAGACAGCATCGTGAAGAAGGCGCAGCAGCGCCTCTTCAACCTCAGGAGGCTGAAGAAATTCAGCTTGTCACCAAAAGCACTCACAAACTTCTACAGATGCACAATCGAGAGCATCCTGGCAGGCTGTATCACCGCCTGTACGGCAATTGCTCCGCCCACAACCGTAAGGCTCTCCAGAGGGTATTGAGGTCTGCACAACGCATCACCGGGGGCAAACTACCTGCCCTCCAGGACACCTACACCACCCGATGTTACAGGAAGGCCATAAAGATCATCAAGGACAACAACCACCCGAGCCACTGCCTGTTCACCCCGCTATCATCCAGAAGGCGAGGTCAGTACAGGTGCATCAAAGCTGGGACCGAGAGACTGAAAAACAGCTTCTATCTCAAGGCCATCAGACTGTTAAACAGCCACCACTAACATTGAGTGGCTGCTGCCAACACACTGACACTGACTCAACTCCAGCCACTTTAATAATGGGAATTGATGGGAAATGTAAAATATATCACTAGCCACTTTAAACAATGCTACCTAATATAATGTTACATACCCTACATTATTCATCTCATATGCATACGTATATACTGTACTCTATATCATCTACTGCATCCTTATGTAATACATGTATCACTAGCCACTTTGTTTACATACTCATCTCCTATGTATATACTGTACTCGATACCATCTACTGTATCTTGCCTATGCTGCTCTGTACCATCACTCATTCATATATCTTTATGTACATATTCTTTATCCCCTTACACTGTGTATAAGACAGTAGTTTTGAAATTGTTAGTTAGATTACTTGTTGGTTATTACTGCATTGTCGGAACTAGAAGCACAAGCATTTCGCTACACTCGCATTAACATCTGCTAACCATGTGTATGTGACAAATAAAATTTGATTTGAATTTGATTTGATTTGCTTACATTTGTATACAATCACATATAAATCTCTATTAGCGTGGGTATACTTTGGATCAAAATTTCCAAAAATATTATCACTTGCAGCTGATTTGCTGGTGTTTTTACATTTTAACTCTAACAATAATAATAAACTCTAAAATGTATGATTCATTGACAGTTGAGAGAACGAAATCTTGAAAAAAAGAAAAAAAAATCAATAGGCGATAGGCCTACTCGTCTACCACAAAATGGATAATGCCCTACGTGCAGAGGGGGTGGCGAAGGGATCCACCAATGTCTTTTATTCAATTAGCCTATATATATATATATTTTTTTTTAAACATTTATTTTATTTCACCTTTATTTAATCAGGTAGGCCAGTTGAGAACAAGTTCTCTATTGCAACTGCGACCTGGCCAAGATAAAGCAAAGCAGTGTGACACATACAACAACAGAGTTACACATGGAGTAAAACAATAAACAAGCCAATAACACAATAAACAAGTCAATGACACTGTAGAAAAAAATAAAGTCTATATACAGTGTGTGCAAAAGGCATGAGGAGGTAGGCAATAAATAGGCCATAGGAGCAAATAATTACAATTTAGCAGATTAACACTTGAGTGATAAATGAGCAGATGATGATGTGCAAGTAGAGATACTGGTGTGCAAAAGGGCAGAAAAGTAAATAAAATAAATACAGTATGGGATGAGGTAGGTAGATTGGGTGGGCTATTTACAGATGGACTATGTACAGCTGCAGCGATCGGTTAGCTGCTCAGATAGTTGGTGTTTAAAGTTGGTGAGGGAAATAAAAGTCTCCAATTTCAGCGATTTTTGCAATTCGTTCCAGTCACTGGCAGCAGAGAACTGGAAGGAAAGGCGGCCAAATTAGGTGTTGGCTTTGGGGATGATGAAGTGAGATATACCTGCTGGAGCGCGTGCTACGGGTGGGTGTTGTTATCGTGACCAGTGAACGTGACCAGTAAGGCGGAGCTTTACCTAGCATAGACTTATAGATGACTTGGAACCAGTGGGTCTGGCGACAAATATGTAGTGAGGACCAGCTGACTAGAGCATACAGGTCGGGTGGTATAAGCTGATTTGGTAACAAAACGGATGGCACTGTGATAAACTGCATCCAGTTTTCTGAGTAAAGTGTTGGAAGCTATTTTGTAGATGACATCGCCGAAGTCGAGGATTGGTAGGATAGTCAGTTTTACGAGGGCAAGTTTGGCGGCGTGAGTGAAGGAGGCTTTGTTGCGAAATAGAAAGCCGATTCTAGATTTGATTTTGGATTGGAGATGTTTAATATGAGTCTGGAAGGAGAGTTTACAGTCTAGCCAGACACCTAGGTATTTATTGTTGTCCACATATTCTAGGTTAGAACAGTCCAGGGTGGTGATGCTAGTCGGGCGGGCGGGTGCGGGCAGTGAACGGTTGAAAAGCATGTATTTGGTTTTACTAGCGTTTAAGAGCAGTTGGAGGCCACGGAAGGAGTGTTGTATGGCATTGAAGCTCATTTGGAGGTTAGTTAGCACAGTGTCCAAGGAAGGACCAGAAGTATACAGAATGGTGTCATCTGCGTAGAGGTGGATCAGGGAATCGCCCGCAGCAAGAGAGACATCATTGATATATACAGAGAAAAGAGTTGGCCCGAGAATTTAACCCTGTGGTACCCCCATAGAGACTGCCAGAGGTCCGGACAACATGCCCTCCGATTTGACACACTGAACTCTGTCTGCAAAGTAGTTGGTGAACCAGGCGAGGCAGTCATTAGAAAAATCAAGGTAATTGAGTCTGCCGATAAGAATACGGTGATTGACAGAGTCGAAATCCTTGGCCAGGTCGATGAAGATGGCTGCACAGTACTGACTTTTATCGATGGCGGTTATTATATTGTTTAGTACCTTGAGCGTGGCTGAGGTGCACCCGTGACCAGCTCGGAAGCCGGATTGCACAGAGGAGAAGGTACGGTGGGATTCGAAATGGTCAGTGATCTGTTTATTAACTTGGCATTCGAAGACTTTAGATCGGCAGGGCAGGATGGATATAGGTCTGTAACAGTTTGGGTCTAGGGTGTCACCCCCTTTGAAGAGGGGGATGACTGCGGAAGCTTTCCAATCTTTAGGGATCTCGGACTATACAAAAGAGAGGTTGAACAGGCTGGTAATAGGGGTTGCAAAAATGGCGGCGGATAATTTTAGAAAGAGAGGGTCCAGATTGTCTAGCCCAGCTGATTTATTTGGGTCCAGGTTTTGCAGCTCTTTCAGAACATCTGCTGTCTGGATCTGGGTGAAGGAGAAGCTGGGGAGGCTTGGGCGCGTAGCTGTGGGGGAGGCGGAGCTGTTGGCCAGGGTTGGAGTAGCCAGGAGGAAGGCATGGCCAGCTGTTGAGAAATGCTTATTGAAATTTTCGATTATCATGAATTTATCAGTGGTGACCGTGTTACCTAGCCTCAGTGCAGTGGGCAGCTGTGAGGAAGTGCTCTTGTTCTCCATGGACTTTACAGTGTCCCCAAACTTTTTTGAGTTAGAGCTACAAGATGCGAATTTCTGCTTGAAAAGGCTAGCCTTTGCTTTCCTGACTGACTGCGTGTATTGGACAGTTGCATATCATGGGGACTATTCGATGCTATTGCAGTCCGCCACAGGATGTTTTTGTGCTGGTCGAGGGCAGTCAGATCTGGAGTGAACCAGGGGCTATATCTGTTCTTAGTTCTGCATTTTTTGAACGGAGCATGCTTATCTAAGATGGTGAGGAAATTACTTTTAAAGAATGACCAGGCATCCTCGACTGACAGGATGAAATCAATATCCTTCCAGGATACCCGGGCCAGGTCGATTAGAAAGGCCTGCTCGCAGAAGTGTTTTAGGGAGCGTTTCACAGAGAGGAGGGGTGGTCGTTTGACCGTGGATACAGGCAATGAGACAGTGATCGCTGAGATCCTGATTGAAAACAGCGGAGGTGTATTTGGAGGGCCAGCCCTACATCAAATCAAATTTGATTAGTCACGTGCGCCAGATACAACAGGTGTAGACCTTACAGTGAAATGCTTATTTATGAGCCACTAACCAACAGTTCAGTTTAAAAAAAAATATGGATAAGAATAAGAAATAACAAGTAATTAAAGACCAGCTGTAAAAAATAACAATATATACAGGGGGGTGCTGGTACATGTACATACATCTAGTGGTATAAAGTACTTAAGTAAAAATACTGTAAAGTACTACTTAAGTAGTTTTTGGGGGTTTCTGTACATTACTATTTATGTTTTTTACTTTTACTCCACTATATTCCTAAAGAAAATATATACTTTTTACTCCCTTACATTTTCCCTGACACCAAAAAGTACTCATTACATTTTAAATGCTCAGGCAGGACAAAATTATGGTCCAATTCACTCACCTATCAATATAACGCTTTGTCATCCCTACTGCCATTGATCTGGCGGACTCACTAAACACAAATACTGAGTTTGGAAGTTCTTGGAGTGTCCAACATCTGTCTAAAAAATTTTAATCATACTGTCTGAATTGCTTAATATAAGGAATTTGATGTATAGCATTTACTTTTACTCAAGTATGACAATTAGGTACTTTTTCCACCACTGCATACATCCAGATTTCAGTTAATATTCTTAGTTTGTTGAAAGTTATTCATCTTATTCCAAAGCTGTGAAAAACAAACCGAAGCCAGCAATCCACAGGCTAAAATTAGTGCAAGTATAGAGGTGGTTGCCAAGCTGGTAATACTAGTTCTGGAATTTGGCTATGCCCTCTGGTCATACAAGCCATTTGTTAGGCGTTTCTGGTATTTCTTCAAAAAACATAGTGCAACCTCTTGAACACAACCACACATGACAACTTAAATCAAAAAACATGACGATCTGAGAAAATGACATATTTACCTTAATTAATTGATGAACACTGTTTATTTACAATCCTCTCTCACCTCACAACCCTCGGTTCACTATCTTGCTAAGGCCAAAATGTCATAAATATGCCAACTTTGAGTATTTGTCAATTATGCTTTTAAAAACAAATGTAAAATATACTGTATGTTAACAATCCTTCCTACAAAAGGACCCTTGTGAAAATACCCAAAATCATGGTCTTTTTTTTGTCCTTGCTTCGTATTGAATCCCTCTACTGGAGGTATGTTTAGGCCGGAGGTCATCCAGCCTGGTCCTGGACAGCTAACAGGGGTCTAATCCTAATCAGTACCCACCCAATTGATTTAACCTAACCTTTATTTACCCCGGTTAGTCTCATTGAGATAAAAATCTATTTTGCAGAGAGACCCGGTCCAAGATAGCAGCAGGGTCAAAGTTTAAGTGCTGGGCTGGAACTGTCCACATACACGCACAAGACTTTAGAGAGGTAGAGATATTTGAAGAAGTGAGCAAGGCATTGTGAGCAAGACATTCTTGACATTTTTCAAAATAAGCCTCTGATCGTCAAACGTCCTCTGTGTTAATGTTGACAGAGTTTATTCTAACCAGAAACTGGTGTACCGGTTCGCCGTGGTTCATGTTAATGTCATGTTCCGTTCCTTCCTTTCAGTGAGAAGGGAGGGGGGTTGGATTGCATTAATCCCAGATACCTGAAATGAGACAGGCTGCCAGTATGGAGTAGGCTACCTCATTCATAGATGCAAACTGTTTTAGCGCCTATTGGCAATAGCATCTTCTCAGGGGAGTTTTGTTAAGAGCCCCAACGCTAATCTAAACAAACACACATCGCTTGCTGTACGTTTCTGGAAACATAAGGAACGCATCTTTGATAACAATATAGATATATTTTTAAAAGGTTAAATTACTACACCTTCTTTAGCGTTAGGGGTCACACACGGCCATATCTCCACGTTACATCGCTTGTTTTCAGAAGACAGACGGAAGACATAGTTAATTAGCATAGGTGGCTTCCTATCTAGCGTTCTCCAAACACCAGTGCTGTGTATAAGCGTAACTGGGAAGGAAGTGTAGTTCGGAAGCTGGAGGCACACACAGCTTGAAGATGTGTGCAAAACTGCTACAGTAAGTACATTCTTTCTTGCTAATTTGAAAGATAAGGAGCATACCAGCATATGTTTGGAAAATCATTTTGAAAGCGATGATTGACGTTTCTAAATGTTAAAACACAGCTTCGGAATTGTAGTTCACATGGAGCCAACAGTGGGTGAATGTAACTGCTGGAAACCTTACGTATGGAGAAGCTAAGAGTAGGTTAGTTACCAATAATCTTCCTGCCAGAGTGCCAATAGGAGGAGAGGTAACCTGGAGTGGAGCCAATGAGAGGGGTACACTATGAAGGAAACTATATTGAACAGAAATATAAAATGCAACATGCAAAGTGTTGGTCCTATGTTCCATACGCACAAAAAACAAATTTCTGTCACGGATTCCCACAGTACTGCTGCTCATTCCGTTCACCAGCTCAGGAGGTCTGACCCCCAACCCCGGACTGGAGGTCTGACCCCCAACCCCGGACTGGAGGTCTGACCACCAACCCCGGACTGGAGGTCTGACCACCAACCCCGGACTGGAGGTCTGACCACCAACCCCGGACTGGAGGTCTGACCACCAACCCCGGACTGGAGGTCTGACCACCAACCCCGGACTGGAGGTCTGACCACCAACCCCAGACTGGAGGTCTGACCACCAACCCCAGACTGTCTCGTCTCATTATTCAGCTTGTCTCATTACGCACACCTGGTTCCCATTAATGTTATGGTGCTTTTTTTGGCTGTGTGTTTATAGTAAAAATGAAATAATGTCAAATTAAAAAAAGGGGATGATGACGCAATCTTTGCGAGAGGAAGGGAATCTGATTCCATTGGTACTCAACTTGTGGCTCAGACACTTCATTCAGGATAAATGGAGTTAAGATGGAGCACTATTGCCTTTTCACAATGACACGCCGAACTGTGACCATCATTGACTGGGACGCACAGCCTTAACGCGCAGTTGAACTCAGATGCCCAAAGTTACCTCGGTAACTCCTCAAATTCGACAAGGCTCTGGTCACAGATTTGAAAGAACCCCGTAAACTGCAGTTATGAAGCTGGCTTAAAGCTGTACCTATTGTGACACTTACAGAGCCAGGTTCACCCAAGGTGTTCCGGGAAAGGCCAGCGCAAGGATAGTTCATGTCACGTTTACTCCTAACTAGCCAGGGCTGGATTAATGCAAGGGCTTACAGGGGTTGAAGGCAATATAGGTAGTAGTGGGCCACGGGTAAGCTGTTTGTTCACCCGCACCCACCCGCAATTGCTAAAACCCATCCTCAACCGCCCTACTAAGTGATCAAGTGAAAATGTGAGGCCCGCACCTGACCCTAACCTGCAAATATAGAAATGATGCTGTAGGCTACAGTCAGAGATGGAGGACCGATTGTTTTGTCAGGTTTGACAGATACGTTTCTGCTAAGAATTTCGGTAGGCTATCAGTAGGCTTGTCTGTAATTAGATACATGCAGCTTCTCTTCCGTCATTACATGCTGCCCTAGAATAGGGTTTCCCAAACCCGGTCCTGGGGCCCCCACTGAGTGAACGTTTTGTTTTTTGCCCTAGGACTACACAACTGATTCAAATAACCAACTCATCAAGCTTTGTCTAGTTGAATTAGCTGTGTAGTGCTAGGGAGAAAAACAAAACATGCACCAGGGGGGCCCCAGGACCGGGTTTGGGAATCCCTGCCCTGGAAGACCTTGCGAACCAGAATAATGTCATAAATGATAGAATGAATGCATCAATCTAGTTGACATAGGTAAAGTTCTGAAATCTCGGCTTCTTTCGCTGAGAAAAGACGTTTAGGAATCAGGGACAAAATACAATAAATAAATACAAAAGATGCACAGTCGCATTCTCTCAAGATGCTGAAAAAGAGAAATCATATTTCTCCACTCCTATTCCCGAGTCAAAATGTACATTTGGTGTATCATTCTACTGCAAGAAATGCTTAATTCTGCAGGGGTTAATATTAAGACTGAAAGATTATAGTCAGTGTCCGGATTTCAGTTTCCATTTAACCCCTCTGCACAGTAGGTTACAGTTCCCTTGACGTGCTATAGGCCTATTTGAAGTCCCCTTCTTGTTACTGTCGAATTTGTATAGCGCTTCACAATCATCACACATAACATAAGCATTGCTATCATCCTCTACCACTTCACCAAAACTTTCCTGTACCTCCCTTCTCTTTACTTTCAACTCTCCATTACGCAGCTTTTCACTTCTCCGTTTTGCTTCAGTGGATCGACGTTAACTTTTTCCTTTCACAGCATTATAAGGCTGCGTTGAGACAATGACTTATCAAAGACCCAAGCCCAGCTCATTAAATCCCTACCATTGTGTTGCTGAGTTGTCATAATGCTTCAGCAAATGTACATTATCCCAGGGGCGTTGGAAGACACAATGTAATGTACATAATATATGTCCCTCTTACTGCACTGAATGCCTCTGCTGATCCTACAGTTATTGTATGCTGTAATCATATGCCTATGAACCAGACAGAGTTATACTGTTAGCACTGAGTCCACTATGTGTAACTCACCCTACACTAACATTAATCACCCAAGCATTTCTACCTCTGCTAAGCTTCCCTGGATAACAAGAACACCTATGTGAGAACTGCAACTGGATCCTGGACTTCCTGACGGACCACCCTCAGGTGGTGAGAGTACAGACAACAAAACATCCCCCACAGGGATGAGGTCAAGCGACCTGGCAGTGTTGCGCCAGGACAACAACCTTTCCCAAACACGGCCCCATCCACACCGACGAGGCTGTAGTGGAGTGGGTCTAGAACTTCAAGTTCCTCTGTGTCCACATTAGAGGTCGACCTATATATGATTTTCCTAACGCCGATACCGATTACTGGAGGACCAAAAAAAGCTGATAACGATTAATCGACCGATTGTTAAAATGTACTTGTAATAATGACAATTACAACAATACTGAATGAACACTTATTTTAACTTAATATAATACATAAATAAAAATAAATTTAGCCTCAAATAAATAATTTGGTTTAAATAATGCAAAAACAAAGTGTTGGAGAAGAAAGTAAAAGTGCAATATGTGCCATATAAAAAAAGCTAACGTTTAAGTTCCTTGCTCAGAACATATGAAAGCTGGTGGTTCCTTTTAACATGAGACTTCAATATTCCAAGGTAAGAGGTTTTAGGTTGTAGTTAATATATTATTTATAGGGCTATTTCATAAACCTTTTACTATTGGATGTTCTTATAGGCACTATAGTATTGCCAGTGTAACAGTATAGCTTCAGTCCCTCTCCTCGCCCCTACCTGGGCTCAAACCAGGATACATCGACAACAGCCACCCTCGAAGCATTGTTACCCATCGCTCCACAAAAGCCGCGGCACTTGCAGAGCAAGGGGAACAACTACTTGTGTATTGATTTTAAGAAAGGCATTGATGTTTATGGTTAGGTACACGTTGGAGCAATGACAGTCCTTTTCTTGAATGCGCACCGCATCGATTATATGCAACGCAGGACACGCTAGATAAACTAGTAATATCATCAACCATCATAACTAGTGATTATGAGTGATTGATTGCTTTTTATAAAGATAAGTTTAATGCTAGCTAGCAACTTACCTTGGCTTCTACTGCATTCACGTAACAGGCGGGCTCCTCGTGGAGTGCAATGAGAGGCAGGTGGTTAGAGCGTTGGACTAGTTAACTGTAAGGTTGCAAGATTGAATCCCTGAGCTGACAAGGTAAAAATCTGTCATTCTGCCCCTGAACAAGGCAATGAACCCACCATTCCTAGGCCGTCATTGAAAATAAGAATGTGTTCTTAACTGACTTGCCTAGTTAAATAAAAGGTGTAAAAAAATGATAATAATAATCATAATTCAAAACCCGTCCAAATCGGTGTCCAAAAATACCAATTTCCGATTGTTATGAAAACTTGAAATAGGCCCTAATTAAATCAGCCATTCCGATGAATCGGTCGACCTCTAGTCCACATCCCAAAGGAATGAACATGGTCTACAAACACCCAGCCTCTTCCCCCTCAGGAGCCTGAAAAGATTTGTCATGGGCCCTCAGATCCTAAAAATGTTCTAAAGCTGCACCATTGAGAGCATTTTGACTTTCTGCATCACTGCTTGGCATCTGACCGCAAGGTACTACAGAGGTAGAGGTCGACCGATTAATCGGAATGAACGATTAATTAGGGCCGATTTCAAGTTTTCATAACAATCGGAAATCTGTATTTTTTTTACACCTTTATTTAATCTTTTTAACTAGGAAAGTCAGTTAAGAACACATTCTTATTTTCAATAACTGCCTAGGAACAGTGGGTTAACTGCCTTGTTCAGGGGCAGAACGACATATTTTCACATTGTCAGCTCGGGGGATCTAATCTTGCAACCTTAACTAGTCCAATGCAATAACGACCTGCCTCTTTCTCGTTGCACTCCACAAGGAGGCTGCCTGTTATGCGAATGCAGTAAGCCAAGGTAAGTTGCTAGCTAGCATTAAACTTAACTTATAAGAAACAATCAATCAATCATAATCACTAGTTAACTACACATGGTTGATGATATTACTAGATATTATCTAGCATGTCTTGCGTTGCATATAATCTGACTGAGTATACAAGTATCTGACTGAGCGATGGTAGGCAGAAGCAGGCGCGTAAACATTCATTCAAACAGCACTTTCGTGTGTTTTGCCAGCAGCTCTTCGTTGTGCGTCAAGCATTGCACTGTTTATGACTTCAAGCCTATCAACTCCCAAGATGAGGCTGGTGTAACCAAAGTGAAATGGCTAGCTAGTTAGCGTGCGCTAATTGTCGTTGTGTTGCTGGTTCGAGCCCAGGGAGGAGCGAGGAGAGGGACGGAAGCTATACTGTTACACTGGCAATACTAAAGTGCCTATAAGAACACCCAATAGTCAAAGGTTAATGAAATACACTGCTCAAAAAAATAAAGGGAACACTTAAACAACACAATGTAACTCCAAGTCAATCACACTTCTGTGAAATCAAACTGTCCACTTAGGAAGTAACACTGATTGACAATACATTTCACATGCTGTTTTCAAATGGAATAGACAACAGGTGGAAATTATAGGCAATTAGCAAGACACCCCCAATAAAGGAGTGGTTTTGCAGGTGGTGACTACAGACCACTTCTCAGTTCCTATGCTTCCTGGCTGATGTTTTGGTCACTTTTGAATGCTGACGGTGCTTTCACTCTAGTGGTAGCATGAGACGGAGTCTACAACCCACACAAGTGGCTCAGGTAGTGCAGCTCATACAGGATGGCACATCAATGCGAGCTGTGGCAAGAAGGTTTGCTGTGTCTGTCAGCGTAGTGTCCAGAGCATGGAGGCGCTACCAGGAGACAGGCCAGTATATCAGGAGATGTGGAGGAGGCCGTAGGAGGGCAACAACCCAGCAGCAGGACCGCTACCTCCGCCTTTGTGCAAGGAGGAGCATGAGGAGCTCTGCCAGAGCCCTGCAAAATGACCTCCAGCAGGCCACAAATGTGCAAGTGTCTGCTCAGACGGTCAGAAACAGACTCCATGAGGGTGGTATGAGGGCGCGACGTCCACAGGTGGGGGTTGTGTTTACAGCCCAACACCGTGCAGGACATTTGGCATTTGCCAGAGAACACCAAGATTGGCAAATTTACCACTGGCGCCCTGTGCTCTTCACAGATGAAAGCAGGTTCGCACTGAGCACATGTGACAGACGTGACAGTCTGGAGACGCCGTGGAGAACGTTCTGATGCCTGCAACATCCAGCATGACCGGTTTGGCGGTGGGTCAGTCATGGTGTGGGGTGGCATTTCTTTGGGGGGCCGCACAGCCCTCCATGTGCTCGCCAGAGGTAGCCTGACTGCCATTAGGTACCGAGATGAGATCCTCAGACCCCTTGTGAGACCATATGCTGGTGCGGTTGGCCCTGGGTTCCTCCTAATGCAAGACAATGCTAGACCTCATGTGGCTGGAGTGTGTCAGCAGTTCCTGCAAGAGGAAGGCATTGATGCTATGGACTGGCCCGCCCGTTCCCCAGACCTGAATCCAATTGAGCACATCTGGGACATCATGTCTCGCTCCATCCACCAACGCCACGTACCACCACAGACTGTCCAGGAGTTAGCAGATGCTTTAGTCCAGGTCTGGGAGGAGATCTCTCAGGAGACCATCCGCCACCTCATCAGGAGCATGCCCAGTCATTGTAGGGAGGTCATACAGGCACGTGGAGGCCACACACACTACTGAGCCTCATTTTTACTTGTTTTAAGGACATTACATCAAAGTTGGATCAGTCTGTAGTGTGGTTTTCCACTTTAATTTTGAGTGTGACTCTAAATCCAGACCTCCATGGGTTGATAAATTTGATTTCCATTGATAATTTTTATGTGATTTTGTTGTCAGCACATTCAACTATGTAAAGAAAAAAGTATTTAATAAAAACATTTCATTCATTCAGATCTAGGATGTGTTATTTTAGTGTTCCCTTTTTTTGAGCATTGTTCCACTGGTAGAGGAAATAGTCCTATAATTCCTATAATTACTACAACCTAAAACTTCTTACATGGGAATATTGAAGACTCATGTTAAAAAAAACCCACCAGCTTTCATATTCATATTCATATTTCATGTTCTGAGCAAGGAACTGAAATGTTAGCTTTCTTACATGGCACATATTTTACATGGAACATATTGCACTTTTACTTCTCCAACACTTTGTTTTTGCATTATTTAAACCAAATTGAACATGTTTCATTATTTACTTGAGGCTAAATTGATTTTATTGATGTATTATATTATTAGTTAGTTAAAATAAGTGTTCATTCAGTATTATTGTAATTGTCATTATTACAAATAAATAAATAAAAATAACTTTTTTTTAAAAATTGGCCGATTAATCGGTATCAGCTTTTATGGCCCTCCAATAATTGGTATCGGCGTTGAAAAATCATAATCGGTCGACCTCTACTACAGAGGGCCCAGTACATCACCTCTATACCAGGCTGTGTCAGAGGAAAGCCCTAAAAATTCTCTACCTCCAGCCACCCAAGTCATAGACTGCTCTCTCTACTACCGCACGCAAGCGGTACCGATGAACCAAGTCTGGAACCAACAGGACCCTGAACAGCTTCTACCCCCAAGTCATACGACTGCTAAATAGTTAAACAAATACCTATCCGGACTATCTGTACTGACCCCCTATTGCACTAACTCGTACATCACATGGAGTGCATTCAGAAAGTATTCAGACCCCCACATGAGACTCAGAATTCATTCTAACATTAAAATATGCAGTACAAATCTCCAAACGTCTTTTAGTTTTTTTTATACCACAGTTAGCTGTGGTATAGATTTTTTATACCACATTATAATGCTCCGGGGCTAATTTTGTTAGCATTTTGGTTGGATTTTCTAGATACAGAACATAAAACAAGATTTATGAAGCAAGAATGATCTCTTATGTCTAATAAAGCAAGTACTGCAATAGTTTAAGCATATGTTGCAGGACAATAAACATATTTTTTCAGAATATAAAAAAAAGAAAATCAATGTCAAGGGGGTTAGCAACCAATTGACCAACCACTGACGGAGTTGACAACAGAAACTCAAAACAGACATATTCTTGTCTTTAAAAATATAAGTTATATACAAACATTTGTAAAATATGGAAAATTATTAATTTGACAATCCCCAACAAATTATAATCATTCTATCAGATGTTTCAGCACTCTGACAGAGTTTGTTTTAGGGAGTTGATAAAATGATTCATTTTTCTTTTTTATTCAAATGGTATACAAAGTAGCAATTTTGTTTTTCCTCAGTTGATTTGACTAACTAAAATAAACATTTGAACCAACATTAATATTCTAGCTTAATATTATATAAGGGAGATGGAGTTGACATGTTTCATGTTGTGACCATGGGGATTTCAATATTGTTTGCTCAAATCTATCAATAGTTGAGAACTTGTCAGACCATAAGTGGTATTGTTGCACTACAGTTAATCAGGAGATAAGTAAGGGGTTCTCATGGTATAGCTGACCCTGCTAAATAATCATCCATTTATGATTTTAGAAAAATCTGATGGAGTTGACCAAACTCCAGAGACATTTTTTTTAAATCAAATTTTTGAGAGAAATATTGCTTAAAGTCAAAGATGGCTATTGCAAGTAACTACAGTACATGTGATACTTTCAGTTAATATTCATTTATGCCAGTTATTAGAATTTTAAACACTTTTGTGGCGTTTGAAATTGTGATCCTTTTTTCCGGACAGGGGCATTTCCTGGCAGAGAGCCGACATGGAAATGACTAAAACTGGAAAATTACTAAAAACAAATGTTTTCCGTAATAAAATTCCCCTAAATTACATTTAAGATCAAATAATTAAACAAAATTCACCCTTTCAACTATAAAAATTGAATTTCCCTGCTGGACAAGGATTGTCCCAACTTTCAGGAATCCCTGAGCTACATTGTTTGTTTACAAGACAGAAATGGCAACAAAACAAACATTGGAGTAAAATAACATTAGGCCTATTCTGGGTTATGATACGGTAAGATAGTACTAGCTGATGTAAGCCGATGTAAGCCATCATTGATGCTAATAAGGTATATTCTTTAAGAATCAAATGGGTATAAATCATTAAATTAAATTTAACAGCAGGAAGTATCCAATATTGTAAAAAATTACAAATAATAACATAATAGCTATAATTCCATAACATCAACTTATTGCTACTGCTTACACTATGCAGGTTTCCATGGACCCAAGTTTAATCAACAAAAGCAATGTTTCAAAAAAACTCAATTGAGACATGTGTAATGGAAACATCATATAGACAATATTTTTATCCGTTTGACGGGTGGATTTTTCTTGTCTAACTTGCTTTGAGACAAATGATGATGGAAACTTATTTGAAAAACAGTTATGATTGATGAATGATTTTGAAGGTAAGAGGGGCATGTGAATCACCTAGGCCTAACTATAAAAGGTCCATTCCACATTTAATTCTAATTGCTGGCAAAATCTATTTTTTCCAACTATAAAAAAAATGATGCTTCTTTGCAGGACAATGATTGTCCTGTCTTTCAAGAATACCTGAATTGCTTCGCCTTGCTTTTCTGTTCGGTTGGATGCAAGTTTCGCCATATAATTATTTCAGATCTATAGGAGTGCAAGTTTCACCATGGCACAGACCATGGTGATATGTTGGTACATGAACACTATTGGAATATGGCAAATATTAGTCAATTATTGCATTCTATCCATGCTGGCTTTCGCATGCTACCTGAGACATGAAACAGATAGGTGGGAGGGCAAACTGGTTACCACCAATTTATGAATGAGCATTGCGCAACTTGCCTAAATGGGTAATGGAAACACATCAACCACAATTATGATTTATTTATTTTAAGGTGTGACGTCATTACACCCTGCTGTTTTTAATCGACAAATAAGTTCAATGGAAATGCACTGTAGCAGACAAATGTCACATCTATTTCTATGTGAACTTTGTAAATGTTGATTAAAAAAAAAATCACTGGACAAGTTAAAGGAGTATTGTGTAATATTCTTGATTTGTAATTTCAGAAAATGTCCATAACAAATAAATAAATGGCAGTAATAGTTTTCCATAATTTTTTCACACAAAAAATATTTGGGGGCCCATACTGGCTACCGGATTCCTTGCTCCAGCCAAACACTACACCACGCCCACACACGTTCGTTTCTTTGACGTAGTACCTTTAACGGAAACATAGCTGTTGATACACAGTTGAGAGAATACAATCTCGAGAGAAAAAAAACAAAAAAACAAATGGGCGATGATACCCGTCTACAACAAAATACATAACACCTCAGAGTTTCTAAACCCAAAGGCCGAACATCGCGAGACTTCCGGGAACGCTTTAGATAGCACTGCATCGGTCTGCGGACCCAAATGTAGCATGCATCGGTCAGAAAATCCATTCAGACTGTGAATGAATCAGCGATTCATAATTTTTTGTTGTTGCTCATATTACTTTCAACCTTCCGAGAATACCTCGTATTTTCTGACAACTGATGCGTCCTCTCCTTCAGTGTCGAATTAATAAGTATGTAACTATGTTAACAATCATTGATCTACAAGTCTTTCTGCATGACGAACAACTCCAGGGAACATCAGTAGCCCAGCTTCGCGCACTGACCAATGCGAAGTAGTTGGCCTGTTCCTGATCTTACACATCTGTGCAGCACCTTCAGCATTCAAATGCTAAAATAGCTTGCGCGATATTAAGCTGTATTAGTTGAGTGGCAACCCATGTAATTTGCTAGGTTATTGTTATCTTCGCGCTTTTGAAAATGGTGTTTTACTGGAATAAAAGTACTGGGGACAACTCATCTGCCTATACCTGCTGAATGGGGCTTACAATAGATTTGATTTTGATGTTCAAGTTCAACGTCGGCGATAGTTTTGGTAGAGTATTTTGATGTTCAAGTTCAACGTCAGCAATAGTTTTGGTAGTGTATATGGTAAAAATATATATATACTGGGTAAAATGTATAATTTCATAATGAGGAATCACTTTTTCGAGGCGCACTGCATGGCCAAAACTGGAGGAGAAAACAAATAGCTCACTCCAAAAAACCTTCCAAAAGCTAAAAAAAAGATTTTGAAATGGGGGTGAAATCCAAAGTTGTGCTATATAGATATATATATATATATATGTCATAGCTCATTTGTAAATGATAAATATAGATATATTACTAGCTCAACCCCTTAATCTGCAAAAACAACAAGTTAATTAGTGGGTGATGGTGATTTCAGAAACAAAGTGGGGGGACAAAAACGAACTAAATTGCCCCCTCCCCTAACCTAACAGTGGGGTCGTAGATGCCTAGTGTCCTTTATGGCTCAGATCAGGTGCCTACATAGTATACAATATAGACATACACCATTTACACACACACACACACAAACTGAAGTCAGCTCAGACAGTTCCAGATCAGAGGCCCAGCTCATGAGCTGCATCAACAGCAGATTTGAATTTTGTGCATGAATTGTATCGCATCGATTCGTTTTCTAATCAAACCGAATCGTTTCAAACTAAAACGTATCGCTTCGGTATCGTATCAGAGCCCATGTATCTACATATGTATCGGATCTTCTTGAAAGGGAAAAATGCACATCCCCACGATATAGCCATTTTGACTTTGTGGCTGTGGTAACTAGTGGCAACCCTAGCAGAGGGGGTGGGTAAAGGGGTCCACCAATGCCTTTTATTCAATTAGCCTATATTGATGCGCCAGCCTTGCATACATTATATTTAAGTAAATGTTTTGTTTGTTTAAAGTTATTTATCTTATTCCAAAGCTGTGAAAAACAAACCGAAGCCCGCAATGCACGGGTTAAAAGGAACGCAGGTAAAGAGGTGGTTGCCAAGCTGGCTACACACGGGGAGACCTCTCTGGGCATACGAGTCAAATGTTTGTTGTTTCTGGTGTTTCTTCAAACAACGTAGTGCAAAATCTTGAACATGACTACACACACACCAAGTTACATCGCAAAACATACGAGGATCTGAGAAATATTACATAGATTTACCTTAATTCATCGATGAACGCGTTTTTCATTTACCATCCCACCTCACAACCCTCTGTTCGCCATCTTGCCACTGCAGGCTATTTCCCTGGGAAGCCTACCCCCTGGCCCAAATTTAAATAAAAGCCAACTGAAAGGGGGAGAGGAGAAAAAGGCTTGCCTCTGCCTCAGAAATGCCAGACCATCCGCCGATGAGCAGAAGTGCCCTGAACAACCAGGATACAAACCGGATCAATTGACCAGAATCCACAAAGATTACAAACGCCTCCGACACAGGGTATGTATGGGCCCCTGTCCCATGGCATTCTACAAACTCAAATATCCTTGAGCCAGGTGCTTGAAACAGACTTGATGTGAAAAACTCACTAGAAGTGATAAGAGGGTGTGGTGCAGGCTGATTATAGGTTACATGTCTCTGTCAAAAAAGGAGTAAATTATTTCAAGTCTTACACCTTGCTGACATGAAGGCACAGCATTCTTTCACCCTTGTCTCATTGATTGTATGCCAATAATGTGTATTACATCTTATAGTGTGAGATAAAAATAACTGACAGAAATAGTTAGTACACCTCTATCAAATATGAATCTCTCAAAAATAAATGATTAAAAGAAACACAAGAAATACACCCATTTGACAAGGTTAATAAAACCATGGAAAAGTTGTTGTTTGAAAAACCATTGGTAATTAAATAATAAATACATTCTGTGTTTAAGTTAAACTGTCAATGTGTAAACATGTGACAATGAGCAGTAAGACAAATAGATTTAACATAGATTGAGCTTGACTAGGGGTGCATCTCAATAGTGATTTTCAAGTACAGTAGCTTCCTCTGCTTGTATCCTCTCTCTCATGTTCTGATCTGTAAGACCTGGATGCCTCTCTCCTCTGCAGTGGAGGTTGCTGAGGGGAGGATGGCTCAAAATATTGTCTGGAATGGAGTAAATGGAATGGTATCAAACATAATTTCCCTTAGCGGTGCAGCGGTCTCAGGCACTGCATCTCAGAGCTAGAGGTGTTACTACAGACCCTGGTTTGATTCCAAGCTGTATCACAACCAGCCGTGATTGGGAGTCCCATAGGGCGGCACACAATTGGCCCAGCGTCGTCTGGGTTAGGGTTTGGCTGGGGTAGGCCGTCATTGTAAATAAGAATTTGTTCTTAACTGGCTTGCCTAGTTAAATAAAAATTCAATTTACTCCATTCCAGCTGTTGCACTCCATTCCAGCCATCATTATGCACCATCCTCCCCTCAGCAGCCGCCACTGCTCTCCAGCTATCCCTATGAACAGTGGGTCACAAGAAGACGAGGTGAAAAGAGGAGGAGAGGAGATGGTGCCAATTAATCTTTAATTTATCGTGTGTGTGTGTGTGTGTGTGTGTGTGTGTGTGTTTTTCTCTGCAAGGGATTATATGTTTACCAGTATGCCCCCTACACTGACTCAACTCCAGCCACTTTAATAATGGGAATTGATGGGAAATGATGTATCACTAGCCACTTTAAACAATGCTACCTAATATAATGTTTACATACCCTATATTATTCATCTCATATGTATATGTATATACTGTACTCTATATCATCTACTGCATCTTTATGTAATACATGTATCACTAGCCACTTTAACTATGCCACTTTGTTTACATACTCATCTCATATGTATATACTGCACTCAATACCATCTACTGTATCTTGCCTATGCCGCTCTGTACCATCACTCATTCATATATCTTTTTGTACATATTCTTTATCCCCATACACTTGTGTCTATAAGGTAGTAGTTTTGGAATTGTTAGCTAGATTACTTGTTGGTTATTACTGCATTGTCGGAACTAGAAGCACAAGCATTTCGCTACACTCGCATTAACATCTGCTAACCATGTGTATGTGACAAATAAAATTTGATTTTGATTTGATTTAGAGGGCATAGCATACACTATAATAACACCCATATCAGTATTGTCAAAAATGATATATATACTGACAAGATACTTGTCTCTCCGCCCTAACAACAACAGGAGTCGTTGTCCACAAAGCGGCATGGCGGTTGACAAGTGCCCGCAAATACATCTCTTTGGATTGGTGGATACATCTAATTATTGTAATAAAGTTAATATTCAATGAGGGTTGTTGATGTCAACCGCCTGTATTAAATGTAGAGAGATGCTATGCTACTAGCCTCATGTCATTAATTTGCATAGCCATCTCCAGACAACTCCGATATAAAGTGTTTTCAAAAAAGTGTCCGGGATGTTACGTGTCCTACTTATATCACTCATAACAACCTAAACATGACAAAACTTCTATTCGATTAAATAATCCTCACGTAGCAAATAAGCCATTCTATTTTTTGTTGATAAAATTCGACACTATCATTGAACTCCATACAAAAACTCCTTGCTTAGGCAAGCGAAGGAAACTAAACAACGCCACCTTCTGGAGGAGGTAGATTTTTGTCCGAGTTGGGCCTCTCGCTTCACCTCTTTCTCTCTGGTATCGTCCATGCAAGTTTTTGGAAGTATGTCACTTGTGTAAATTACTTAATTGACAACTTTTAGTTTTACTACACTACATTCCTAAAGAAAATATGTACTTCCTACTCCCATACATTTTGGTCATTTTCTGACAATTGAGTACTTTTTCCACCACTGAAGTATGGTACCTATAGTATAGCATATGTTCCATCATGGTAGTAGGCTATTCCATAGATTTTAAGGCAAAAGTTTGATTCAGTGAGGGATAAAAAGAAATTCACACCAAATACAAAACGTACACCTATGAACAACAACTTACAGACCAACTACATCACATACGAACAACAAGTTACAGACCCACATAAACAAGGACTACATCTCCTCTGCCATGACCTGCATTGTTTATGTGGGTATGTAAGTTGTTGTTCGTATGTGATGTAGTTGGTTTACACGTTCTGATGACAAAGGGAGGTTTGATTGCACACCTTATATTGTTCCTGGTGTATAAAACATTTTGGGAAAAATCAACTCCAGCACACTGGCATTCTTGTACACTTCAGAATGCTTTATTGATTTGGAAAATGAGCCATTCAGATTAGGCTCACAAGGGGGCATGGCACTATACAAACCATTGTTAAATATTTTGTACTATGTTCTCAGTGCTGGACAAAGTACCCAATTGTCATACTTGAGTAAAGGTAAAGATACCTTAATAGAAAATGACTCAAGTAAAATTAAATGTAATTGCTAAAATATACTCCCTTATCAAAAGTAGAAGCATAAATCATTTCACATTCCTTATATTAAGCAAGCCAGAAGGCCTGATTTTCTTATTTTTATTTATTTATGGATAAATAAATAAGGGGCACACTCCAACAATCAGACATAATGTACCAATGAAGCATTTGTGTTTAGTGAGTCCACCAGATCAGAAGCAGTAGGGATGACCAGAGAAGTTATCTTGATAAGTGTGTGAATTGGACCATTTTCCTGTCCTGCTAAGCCTTCAAAATGTATGAGTAGGCCTGAGTAGGCCTACTTTTGAGTGTCAGGGAAAATTTATGGAGTAAAAACAACATTATTTTCATTAGGAATGTAGGGGAGTAAAAGTGAAAGTTGTCAAAAAATGTAAAGAGTAAAGTACAGATATATCCCAAAAACGACTTAAGTAGAACTTTAAAGTATTTTTTAGTTAACACCTCTTAAGGATCTCACCCTTTTTTCAATTTTTGCCTAAAATGACATGTCCAAATCTAACTAATCTAACTACATGTAGCTCAGGACCTGAATCAAGGATATGCATATTCTTGATGCCATTTGAAAGGAAACACTTTGAAGTTTGTGTAAATGTGAAATTAATTTAGGAGAATATAACACATTAGATCTGGTAAAAGATAATACAATGAAAAAAAACATGCGTTATTATTATTATTTTTGTACCAGAGAAAGGGCATCATGTATTATTCCAGCCCAGGTGCAATTTAGATGTTGGCCAATAGATGGCAGCAGTGTATGTGCAAAGTTTTAGAATGATCCATTGAACCATTGCATATTTCTTCAAAACGTTGTATCAAGACTGCCCAAATGTGCCTAATTGGTTTATTAATAAGTTTTCATAATTGTGCACTCTCCTCAAACAATAGCGTGGTATTATTTCATTGTAATAGTTACATAAATTGGGCAGTGCAGTTAGATGAACAATAATTTAAGCTTTCTGCACCTGTCAGATATGTCTATGTCCAGGGAAATGTTCTCTTACCTACAACCTCATGCTAATCACATTAGCCTATGTTAGCTCAACCGACCAACGGGGGGAGGGGGGCACGGTTTACACCACTGCATGATCTTATTATTTCAACAGCAACCTGCTATAAGTATGTTTTCAGATGTGATTGCCTCAGCTCAGATGTGATTACACTTTCACTATTTAAATCAGGTGACAAATAGTGGCCCATAATGTGTAGGCTTCTCCCAAACTAGGCTAAATACATTGACAAATGCTCTCATTTGACAAAATAACTTCAAGATAATAACTCAAATCAAAGTACACTCAAATTACAGTGCGTACACAGTACACACAGTGGACAGAGGTGAGAGTGAGTGGACTATTTGGATATCGCTGTGTATTCTGGGTACAGACAGTAATTCCACGATGGCGGCGAGCAGGAGGCTGCACAAGGTACATTTCCTGATCAATCAAATTAGGATTTTCAAATATTAGATTAAAGAGAATAAAACATTCAGATTGCTAAATCTCCGATAAAATTAAAAGTGTCGTTAAATTGGTTTAATTTAGCCCCACACTGTTAGAAACCTCATGAATCTCAGTAAGCGGAAAATGAAGCTAGCTAGACGTTAGCATGCTAAGCTAACCAGCTAGCAGTTTTTTCTTGATGTTTTGATGTTAGCACCGGTATATTAATATGCAAGATCCGTGTATTGTTAATATAAGTTAAGTACCAATGTGTCATCAAATGTATTTAGATTGAATTCATTATTGTGTCATACATTGCGTGACGCAGGTTCAACATGATTGAACATTGTCTCAGAAAAACTTGGCTAGCTAGCTAACGTTACTAGCTGGCTAACTTGCGAACCTTAGCAAGGGAGTTAATTGTGCAATGCACAGCAGTTACCGAGTTAGCTAACAGTGTGGTTCTATGAGAAAACCAGCTAGTTAGCAACTCAGGTTAATTCCGCTTATTTTTTCAATGTGTAACCGAGGAAGCTAACCAGCTAGCCAATTACATGCATTTCCTCAGATTTGGTTTCTTAGTTTTTAATTGTTTTGAATAGTCATCGAGTGAATCGAAAGCGAAATTGTAGAAATGTATTCTCTGCCAAGTACGTTAGCTAAGCTAGTTGAATTTCATTCATTCGACCTCAATAAACTAGCCAGCTAGCTTTATAGCCAACAGTCACATTAGCTGACCAACACTGTGTGTAAACAATCCTCCTGTTCTCAACACTGGGTGTTAACAAACTTAATCGATTAACCTAACTTGAGCTTTTTGTTTATTTGTGCCACCAGTGGTTATTTCTTAGAACGTTTTTACATAGACTTGTAAACCATGTATTTTCTCAAAACAACCGTAGGACATAGAGTAAGTCTACATTCAAGCTCAGATTTATATGGAGAGAAATTAAACCAGGAAGCTGTGTGCCCATGTTTTATTGTTATAGGTGTGTTAACTGTAATGTCCTTGTCACAATAACACACTGTAACACTACCCCCAATCTTATGATCTGTAGTGAAAGATTACCAGCCCTGGGATTTATGAGTCATTCCTCTGGTTTGGCAGTGAGCAGTGTTCTGTAGTGAGATCAGAGTTTGAGAATGCACCGGAACACTTCCTGGGTGGGTGTCTGAGGGAAGGGATGTGGCTGCTTGGCTACCAGGATGAGAGAGAGAGACAGTTAAGGTGTCAGATATAGGCTCATCCCTAGTACTCGTTGTAGTCATTCGGTCTGTGTTTACCTGTGTGATTCAGTCATTGGGCTGTTTTGGCCTATCGGACACAGCTTGTTTAATGGTTACTAAGACTCAGCCAACAGACATGTTTTATCAGTCCTTTATCTCTAGTTTGATATACACCTTTCTGCTTCCCGTAGTGGTGATGTTTGTGATTAACTGTCATTAATTAGCAGTACAGGAGAACTTGTTCATGATGTTTTCTCTCTCTTTTTCAGGAACTTGATGAAATCCGCAAGTCTGGAATGAAAAATTTCCGTAACATTCAAGTGGATGAAACAAATATTTTGACTTGGCAAGGCCTCATTGTTCCAGTAAGTAGCCTAGCGGCACTACGTACTACTTTCTCCAGACAGAATAACAAGGAGGACCAAGGCACTCACAGTGATATTAAAATGTATTTGTTGATGTGACATGTTCAGCAGGACTCAGTTCACCTTTTAACCAAACATCATTCTCTCTCTTTCTCCCCTCTAAAAGGACAACCCTCCATACGATAAAGGTGCGTTCAGGATCGAGATAATCTTCCCTGCGGAGTACCCCTTCAAGCCCCCCAAGATCACGTTCAAGACGAAGATCTACCACCCCAACATCGACGAGAAGGGACAGGTGTGTCTGCCTGTGATCAGCGCAGAGAATTGGAAACCAGCCACTAAAACTGACCAAGGTACGGTGGAAAGAAGCACACACACACACACGGAGAGTGAGACAGAGGCAATGGACACTGGTTTTCTTCTGTAGTTATTATTTGCAATTTTTCATAATTTGTCATTGACATGCTGTCTGAACCCTAACCCTCTAGTCTCCTCTCCCTCAGAGGCTCATATCTATTTGGCAGGAGAGGTGTCCATCCTGTATCCTCTGCCTGGTTATGGATTTCAATGTGTCTTTCTGACTTGTTTCATATGTCGTCATCCATTTTTACACCATTCTTACGGTCTCTTTTGTCCTGCTTGTCTCTTTGCAGTGATCCAGTCCCTGATCGCGCTGGTCAACGACCCCCAGCCAGAGCATCCTCTCAGGGCAGACCTAGCAGAGGAATACTCTAAGGACCGTAAAAAATTCTTTAAGAACGCAGAAGAGTTTACAAAGAAACATGGAGAAAAACGACCTATGGACTGAGAACGCAAACGTGTGACTCCCTCTTCCCTTTCTTCCCTCCCCCGGGACCCTCTCTCAACTCCTCTCTCTCCCCCCTTCCAAGACCACCTATACCCCCTTTGTTCTTACCCCATCTCCTGAAAATGGCCCTCACACACGTACACATCCTTCTAGCCCCCCTCCTCCTCCTGGGGTGGTATATCTCGGCTCCACTTTGCCCTGGCAACAGGACTTTGTCGTGAATCAGGCTCGTCGGTCACCTCTGGGTGTTAGCTTGTGGCTGTTACTAACTTTCTACTGATTTCTTAAATTAAATTATAAAAGTGCCGGATTTGGGCCAGAGAGAGCAACCTGTAACAGGGAGAGGAAACAAATATGTGGATAAAATGTTGTTCTGCTCATGATTTGTTCACAGAAGTGTATTGATTGCTGGAGCAGACCTGTATAAAGATTGTTGACTGTTTTGAAAGCTATTTGCTAAATGCTCAACTTGTGGTCTGTTTGCTAACCCTTTTCCTCTCACTCCTTCCCCTCACTAAAATATGTAACATAAAAAAAACAACCCCAAAAGCAACTAAATGATAAACATTTAAAGCATCCAGGTTCAGGAGGTGTGTGACAAAATGTTTATTTTATATTTCTTTTTATTGTTTTGCTTAAGTTGCACTTTGCTCTGTGGAACTAGCTTTTAAGTTCACCATAAAACTTCAGTTTGTCACCAATACGATGTTCCAGATGTTATAAAAAGGAGAAGAAAAAAATGTGTGTGAACCTTAATTGAGAAATTATCATGAAATGTTTTGTAAAGCAGATATATGACACTTCCTGTAAAGGTCTGACCATGTGACAGGAAGTACCCCTCTTTACACCTTTGCCCACTTGCCTTTTCCAAGAAGGGAATTGGACTATCACATCTTGTTCCCATGGAAACTGCTTATCATTCTTCCTCTGTGACTGGGGGGATGGCAAAACGTTTTCTGGGTATTGAAGTGATCAGCCCTAGAAAGGCACTGCACAAATTCACTAATCTTGTACACATATTTGTCATACAAAGTGATTTGTGAATCAGATGATTAAATTGCAGAAGTTTAGTCATTTACAAATGTGTTTAGTCATTCCACCTGACCAGTACTAGGAGAAGGAACAGCTGCCATTGGGGAATAATAATGGCATTGGACCAGAACATTTGATTATTTTGTAAATGAAAGTTAGCTAGCCAGTAACCACCTAGAGGCAGGAGGCAGTTTCCCATCCAGTCCACAGGGATCTGTAAACACTGAAGGGTTAGGACCAATGATGTGATGAATTGGTTGACTGCCAATGAGATGCATGCAAGGTACTGAAGAGACCAGTATATGTCAGTAACACTTTTTCACCACTAGAGGATGATACTTTACAAGAGAAATGGAGCTCCTTATCCAAAGGTCTCTGGGTCTTCAATTGTTTTTAATTTAACCTTTAACTAGGCAAGTCAGTTAAGAACAAATTCTTATTTACACTGACGGCCTACCCCGGCCAAACCATAACCCGGACTATGCTGGTTCAATTGTGTGCTGCCCAATGGGTCTATCTCTGCCGGGGTTCCTCAACCGGCGACCCACAGGCCAGGTTGCCTTATTTGGCCCCCAAGGTTTTCTGAGCATAAAATTATAAAAATAAATGGTTTATTTACATTTTTTATTGTTGGGCATAAATGACACCAGGAGATCAGCTCCAAGTGATTTTAATTTGAGATGTGTTCCCTATTCCCACGCATAATATAGAGATGTGTTCCCTATTCCCACGCATAATATAGAGATGTGTTCCCTATTCCCACGCATAATATAGAGATGTGTTCGTATACAAATCTAAGCAAGGTCTGAAATTATTGTTTTAGTCAAATATATCTTATTTGGGATTCTTCAATTTGAAGTCAAATAGTTTGTAATTATGTTCTGCGCAGATTAGTGATTCTACGCACTGCTTTGTTCAGATCGATACCCTCACGTGTAGTAGAAACTAGGGTTGTATTTGTCTTTGAAGTGAATGTGGACTCATTTTCCCATGGTCCTCTAGTCTACACCTCCATTGGAACATTTCCATTGATGGTTTACTCCAGTCTTTTACCCAAAAGGCTCAGACTTTTATGTTTCCATCTACGGGGGCGAGCACCCGTGTCTCACTGGGCCTTTGGCTCTGGGGGACCTGCTCTAATTTGGAGACAACGCAAGGGCCTGGGTACTTTTCAAGTGGCATTTATAATAATGTCTATAACTGTTAACTTTTAACACCTTCTCACAAAGCAACAGTCTTGAGTGATGCTGAGGTCGTTGCGGAGGTTCTGTGCATCACAAGTCTTTAGTGTCCCTCCTGATGAAAACACAACACTACAGCTACATTAACATAAAACACTGGCGAGCCACTAGTGTGGGAGTAAGTCTCAATGGAAAAGCGCCCGTAGGAGTTGGAGCAGCGAGGTCAGTGTGGTGACCCCTGCTGCTGATGATGAGCGACCAAGGACCGTAAAGGTTATGGAAAAATTCATTTAGACAGCACCACACTATTATACTGGTGTAGTATTACATAGCTTGACCATTATGTGAATTGTCCAAAGGAAAATGAACATTTTAATAGAGCTCAATGGCAGTTGTAATATTATTGAATGGGATTTATTTTTGCTTTTATTTCAGTGGGTAGTCTAGATTCTACTATAGGACAGATCATTGTGGGATACAGATGAAGATGTATGTACGGAAACTTTCAGTAAACTACAAAAAGCTATATTCTGGTTGTTTGTGCATTATACCAAACCCCACGTATTACCATGGCACAAATCTACAACCCTCATCTCTCAAATTTCTAATGTCTCCTCCTTGGCATTAGACAGAAGACTAGTGGTCAGCACACAGAACACTGCTAAAAATACACCGACCAGATTCAGTTTCCTCTCTGACCATGTTAGTGGTCACAGACCCTCTCACACCCACACACACAAACCCACTGGCACTTGCCCTCTCAGTCACGCAATGTCCAAAGCATAGAAGCAGAACATCTAGAGCAGATCTGCCACCTGGTCTTTCCGACATGCAAAAAAATGTCCTATATGCCCTCTGTTTCTGTGGTCCCCTGACCCTCTCAGTGTAAATATAGCAGGCAGCGATTAGCTGATTATCTCCACGCCACTAAGCTGCTCCAAGTAGCCCAATTACCTCCTAGAGACAGACAGACAGACGGACAGACGGACGGACATACAGATGGACAGAATCTACCCTTTTAAGACAGACAGACGTTTTGGCACTGAGGCTACTCCCATTCTAGTCTGGAGCCCTCAACTGCGATTTGTATTTTATCTAATTGAGACTAACCTGGATGAATAAAGGTTAGATTAGAGACATCTGTGCCAATTCTACTGGTTGTTCCATTGGTGGAATTGGATCTCTGTTCCTCTGTCTGACCTCTAAAAGTGCTTAACTCAGGGTTAAACTCTGTTACTGCAGTAAACCCATTATGGCAGATCAGCTGGTGGGAGACAGAGGCCTGCTGAGAGAAGAGACTCACCGGAGCGATTGGAACTGTACACTGCCAGACTTCCACCTACAACACAGCTATAGAGTGGGGCAAAAAAGTATTTAGTCAGCCACCAATTGTGCAAGTTCTCCCACTTAAAAAGATGAGAGAGGCCTGTAATTTTCATCATAGGTACACTTCAACTATGAGAGACAGAATGAGGGAAAAAAGTCCAGAAATTCCCATTGTAGGATTTTTAATGAATTTATTTGCAAATTATGGTGGAAAATAAGTATTTGGTCAATAACAAAAGTTTATCCCAATACTTTGTTATATACCCTTTGTTGGCAATGACAGAGGTCAAACGTTTTCTGTAAGTCTTCACAAGGTTTTCACACACTGTTGCTGGTCTTTTTGCCCATTCCTCCATGCAGATCTCTTCTAGAGCAGTGATGTTTTGGGGCTGTTGCTGGGCAACATGGACTTTCAACTCCCTCCAAAGATTTTCTATGGGGTTGAGATCTGGAGACTGGCTAGGCCACTCCGGGATCTTGAAATGCTTCTTACGAAGCCACTCCTTCATTGTCCGGGCAGTGTGTTCGGGATCATTGTCATGCTGAAAGACCCAGCCACGTTTCATCTTCAATGCCCTTGCTGATGGAAGGAGGTTTTCACTCAAAATCTCACGATACATTGCCCCATTCATTCTTTCTTTTACACGGATCAGTCGTCCTGGTCCTTTTGCATAAAAACAGCCCCAAAGCATGATGTTTCCACCCCCATGCTTCACAGTAGGCATGGTGTTCTTTGGATGCAACTCAGCATTCTTTGTCCTCCAAACACGACAAGTTTTTACCAAAAAGTTATATTTTGGTTTCATCTGACCATATGACATTCTCCCAATCTTCTTCTGGATCATTGCGTGGAGCCCCAGATCGAGGGAGATTATCAGTGGTCTTGTATGTCTTCCATTGACAGCTCTTTGGTCTTGGTCATAGTGGAGTTTGGAGTGTGACTGTTTGAGGTTGTGGACAGGTGTCATTTATACTGATAACAAGTTCAAACAGGTGCCATTAATACAGGTAACGAGTGGAGGAGAGAGGAGCCTCTTAAAGAAGGATTTTTAATGGTCTGTGAGAGCCAGAAATCTTGCTTGTTTGTAGGTGACCAAACACTTATTTTCCACCATAATTTGCAAATAAATTAATTTAAAATCCTACAATGTGATTTTCTGGATTTTTTTTTTCTCATTTTGTCTGTCATAGTTGAAGTGTACATATGATGAAAATTACAGGCCTCTCTCATCTTTTTAAGTGGGAGAACTTGCACAATTCGTGGCTGACTAAATACTTTTTTGCCCCACTGTATATATAGTCAACTTCACAGTGAATGATGGATCTTCTACACAGTCATTACATATAAAAAGTCCAATTACATTTTTGGGGAATGGAAACGTACTACAGTTATGGAAAGTCCCAGTCAGTTGTTAATTGAAAAGGTATTTCCGCTTTTAGTTAGGGTAGAATGATTAGTAGGAGAAAACACAAGCCATAACATCGCCTTGGAATCAGAGAATTAGTTGTTTTATTGATCAGAGATCAGTGGTTTTATTAGGGTTGATTTTTATTGAGGTTAGTGTTACAGGTAAGACTTTCGCTCCTGGTAGAAGCTGTCCCTAACCACAGATCTAGGATCAGATTATGATACCCCCAACCCCAGCCTTAACCATCAAGGGGGATACACCAACACTTGTCCCTGGACCAGTGGAAAGACATTCTACTTCTACTTTACTCCAAATTGCTCAGTTTGGGGATGAGGAGGGATCAGGCCTAACTCCTCTTCTTTGGCCCTCTCTAACCGCAGAGCGGGTCACTTCCTCTCAGACGTGGGGCTGAGGTATTTCACTTTCTGAACTGGGTGATGGGGGAGGGGACCTTGATGTCCTGGCCCCTTTCCAGCTTCTTCTCACAGTCAATCAGATAGTTGACTCCATCAACCAGCAACTGGACCAGCTCCACCTATACACACGCACCAATACACACAGTTATCAGCGGTCAAGGGGAGTTTAATCTCTAGTCCAGATAGAGATGGTTTACAGTTTCCTTCAGTTATTCATTCATTCATAGAATATCGGTTCTAGTTTTACCTCAGATTTTCCCAGACGGTCGTTGTTGGAGATATCAAAGGTGTCTCCAGTTGTGGCTGAGTCAACTCCGCCTGTCCCTCTCTTCTGCAGACGCATGTTGTCCAGGATCTTACCAAAGCGAGGGTCCTGCATGATAAGTACAGAACTTTAATAAATGCTTTGTCTAGGGAAAGAGGGGTCAATGCACAGGGACATTCCAAGTAAAAACTTTGAGGAAAAGGAAAGAGAAAGAGAGAGCGTGTGTGTTACCTTGCTGAGGTTGGGCAGTCTGATGTGCACTCCAGCCCTGAGTCCAGTACCCAGGTTAGAGGGACAGGTCAGGATGTATCCCAGGCGCTCGTTCCACATGAACTCCCAGCCTCTCTCCTGGATCAGCTTCTCCACCTAGAGGATGGGGGGCCACATGAATGATCTACTGTACATGTCCATGTATATTATAGACAAAAGGGTGCTATCTACAACATAAAATGGTTCTTCAGCTATCCTCATAGGAGAACCCTTCAAATAACCCCTTTTGGTTCCAGGTATTATTACCTGGAACCAAAAATGGTTCTACCTGGAACCAAAAAGTGTTCTCCTATGGGGACAGCCGAAGAGCCCTTTTGGAACCCTTTTTTAAGAGTGTACAGACAAGCATCATTTCATGTGACATGTAAATGTAAAGTACCTGTTGGAGTCCTCTGCAGAACCTCTCGAACACTCTCTTCATGTTTCCTCCCTTCTCCATGGAGATGACCCTGGTGTGGTCCTCTTCATTGACCCAGATCAAGAAGGTCTTCTCATTGTTGTGCCTGTAGAGAAAGAACACATTCCTAAGAATCTAGAAACATTTGTTGGTTGCATTGATGGTCAACTTCTGTGATCACAGCACACACATGCTGGTTAGAGGATTCTGCTGATGAGAGCCTTGTAGACCCTACCAGAGGCCCCTGCCGTCGGGCCATGAAATGTACACGTCAACAAGGGGGGGACAGGCTTGTCAAACAGGAAGTGGTCCTACAAGGGAGAGGAGAGAGAAGGAGGAGGAGGAGGAGAGAGAGGGGAAGAGGAAGATAAGGAGGTGGTCACGGAAATGGGAATTCAGGGCTAGGACATTGATGTAATGACACTTTGGGGAGAAGAGGACGAGAGGAGGAGGATGAAGAGTAGTCAGAGGAAGAGACCTTTCCCAATGCCATAATGTTATGGAAACATGGTTCTGCTCTCTACTGGTCTTACCAGATGCCCCTAATCACCGATAGTACGATCTCTACAGCTATTACGATACAAGACAGTGCTACAGGTTTTTAAAGCTACAGGGACAGGGTTGGGCTCTCTACTACTCTGGCCTTACCAGTTTCTTAGTACTAAGTCTCTCTACAGGTAGTGTAGTTTTGGGGACATGGGTTGGCTCTCTACTACTCTGGTCTTACCAGATACCCCTGGCATCAGGCCAGTCACGGGCCATGAAGGCAGAGGTCAGCAGAGGAGAGACGGGCTTGTCGAACAGGAAATGCTCCTGAGGCAACGTGAGGTTCAGAGGACAAAGGTTAATGAGACTGAAAGTTAAAGATCAAGACTAGTGTAATCTCTCCCAAAGATTACCTCTATTTCCAATCTTAATCTTAGCCATTAGGATTAAATGCAAAGTCACCCCAGTCTGTCTAGACTGAGTGGATTAACTGGGTAAAACCCTTTTTTCCACTGTGCTAAACTTCCTGAAATCATTGGTAGGCCTACCACTGGGGAATGAAGACAAATTAGTGCAATTAAGAACCATGTCCTCAAATGAGTCGGGTCAAATAAAAGTAATGAAACAATGCTGTCACTACAGTCCAGGTTCCAGTTGCACTATTTCAGCATAATCCCACAACAATCCCTGCCATTAGCATGGCAATATAAGTAGACATTATCATGGATATGAGGAATCCCATATGCAGTCAGATTATGATAATACATGTATGTACATTTTGGGATAAGAGGCGAAGAGAGACAGACAAAGAGGAAGAGAGAGAGGGGGATGCAGAGAGAGAGAGAGAGAGATACAGACGGATGGACAGACAGACCCACAGACAGAAAGATAGATAGGTAGATTAGATAGATAGATCGATAGATAGATAGATAGATAGATGTCCTCTGAGTGTCTCACATCAATAAGCTGCTGCTGCTCCTTCTCCGTCATGTCTCCCAGGCTGTAGTAACGTCCGGCCAGATCACCCTTCAGGCCGGCCAGGGCCTGGACGGTCACACGCTCTACCTCACGGCGCTCCGAGCGGGAGCAGCACGGGGGCAGGCTCAGACCACGGATACTACGGCCTGTACGCACGCGAGACGACAGAACGTATTTCTCATCAAACATACCATTGGTGATCTGAGGAGAAGGAGGGTTATCAGTAAATCGGAGAATAATGGACTATCTCATGTAGTGTGTAGAGGTTACTGGAGGTGTGTGTGTGTTACCTTGGACGCGTCCAGATCAGTGGGGTGTTTCATTGTTTTGGGGTCGTAGCCATTGTGTCGGTCTTTGATGACGGGGTCAAATATATCAGCAAACACCTGCAGAGGACAGGATGAACAGTTAACCAAAAGGAGATACCTCCTTCAAAATATAGAAAAACACACAAACTCAAGCACACATACAGTACCTCGTAGCTCTCCTCGTCCCCAGCCACCATGCCAACAGTCTTAATGAACGGGTGGCCAGGGTTGTCCACTCCGGTCTGGATGCACTGGTCCAGGCTCCAGTTGTTAGGGGTCACCTTGTCTCTCAGCTTACCGTAGATAGCAGGGGTCAGGGAGTGCGCCATGCAGTTATTGTGCCTCCTCAGGTCAGGATAGTCAGCGCTGGGGATGATGGGAAAAGTAGTTTTCATTCGAAACATAGAGATTCCAAATGAATTATCTGTCTGTATAGGATGTGCACTGTGAAGGACATTTCAAATAGGGTTTGATTATGGACACACCCCTTGCCAAGAGGGCTGCGGTTTTAGATGTAATGTGTATGTCGTTTTTTTGGACAGGTACATATTAATTGGTTGCTTGATTGATTGAGACAAGTAAGAGGAAGTTATTTTAGAGTGTTGGTGATCTGTCTAATCTATGGCTCAAGCCTTAGTTCCTGATCTGGTCTCCCCTTGGCTCCTGTCCCTGTGTGTGTGTGTGTGTGCGTGTGCGTGTGTGTGTGTATGTGTGTGTGTGTGTTTACTAAATGTGAATGTCAGAAAGGGCGTGAAGGAGGTGACTGGCAACACTTGTATCTACTAAGGTTTCATTCCCCGTCCCTCTACCTTAGACTTACATTTGGACTGCACACTGGGTGTCAGATTACAGTTGTTCCTAATTCAATAGATGCAGCTATCCTAGGCCCAACACCTGTATTCCAAATGAATTATCCGTCTGGATAGGATGGCCGTGCCACGATGGCCGTCCACAGTCCATTAGAGGCCATGTTGTTTGTAGTCCTACCTGGGTGGATAGAGCTTCCTCCTCTCCTCAGCGGACAGGATGTTGCTGTCGGTCATCAGGTAGCCGGTTGCCATGGTGCCTACTCCCAGGCTGGCCAAAAGCACGGCCGTGTTACGGCCGGACATCATTCTTGTGAAGGAGGTCGCCATCTTGGACAGTTCAGAGGTCAGAATCAGGTCAACTGGGTGAGAGAGAGAGAGAGGAATTAGGGAAGAAGAGAGACAAGATCAAATGTACACATTTCAAAGGTTTTACTTCTTAAAAATTCTTAAATATGTATTTATCTATGCATTAGTTTCTTTGTGTGTATGTCCTTCACATCAGGTGAGCTGCGGGAGGAATCTCCTCCTACAGAACAATACACTTCCTACCTTTAACCCATTGGCCACTACCTTTTGTCTATGAAATACAGACTGTGGATGCTGCAGCTCAAACTTACTCCATGTCCTCAGTTGAGTTACAATGCACTTCCAGTTGGTTGATTGTACTGTATTCAATTGTATCGTAACAAGTCCATTTTTTTAATGTTTTATATCTTATAGAGTAGATGTAGGTCGTTGATAACAAGCTTACAGTATGAGACGGGAGTATCAGCAGATGGCTGATTAAGCTCAGTCTCCTAAACTGGCCTCACAGGATGGCCTCTTAGCAAGCACAATCTGGCCGCCACCATCAAGGAGGTGTAGGTAGGATGAAGTTGCCCCTATACACTGATCTTAGGTCACCAAGATAAAATTACATTTGGTTTTGCCCCTGCCCGAACAAGTTATTCCTCTCAGTATGTCCTGTGACTAAAATCTAAATGTGAAAGCTTGTCCTTCACCGCAGTGCAGAGGACAGAGAGAGATGGAAAGCTGTCTTAAAATAGAGAGGTCTACTGTATTTAGGTCTGTAGAGGTCTAGTAGAGGTCTATTCACTAATCCCTGTCAGAGCGGAAACAAAAGCTGGGATTGACTTCCTGTCTTGATTATCATTCTACACATCTATTCCATCATGATCTGCAGTCGTCAGTTGACTTAGTTCCATGCGATTGTTCTTCATTAAGAATACAGGAAGAATACTATTCCATCAGATCATCAGTTGGCTGCAAAGCTAATGATCCACCCTCTCTGCTCTATGATCCATATCAAGGAAAACCACATATCAGTGTCTGAACACAAGGTAACATCTCTGGGTCATTTAAACTCTATTGACATCAAAGTTGTGGCTGTGTTTTCCTTGATACAGCATGACTAGAACACACTAGATGGCTGAGGAGTCAGACTGGAGGAGGCTGTCAGCACTGCAAATAAATGATTATTTATAGAAATCTGGAGGAGAGAAACAGTGCCAGATGGGTCTAATGCCAAGACCGCTCTTTCTGGAATCAAAACACCACAGGCCTCGTGTTCTGTTCTGCTCTGACATTCTGAACCAGCCACAGTCTCTCGAGACAGGACACAGGCCAAGACAAAGACAGTGGGATGGGAAAGGAGGAAAGAGAGAGAGACACACACACACAGCGAGAAAGAGATACAGAGAGTTATAGAGACAGAGAAAGAGATCGAGAGATAAGTGAGAGACAGAAAGAGAGGGATGAGGGATGAGGGAGAGATGGAAAATAAGAGGTGGAAAAGATGAACACAGAGACATAGAAAGAGAAAGGGGGGCTACAGCCCTGACAGCAAAGACCAGTGAATCAGTGATAAGGTTATGTCAGAAACAGACACTTTCTGGTATGACAGGCCTATATGGTGGTTTATAAAGGCAGCCATCAGTCAGTCACATTGGATTGTAATGCTTTAAAGCCAGGATTATTATCCTCCCCCAATTCTAATCATCAGGGGGAGAAACGTAAAACTGACCTTAGATCAGTATCGAGAAGCAACTTTCATCCCTACTAACCATACGGAGAGGAGTGTTAACACTGTCACACTTAATTCAATTAATTGTATTTTTTTTCTTCCGGGAGGGGGTGGGGGGGACCGTGGGAGGGGTCTCGAATGATTGAGGGACAGCTATTGGGGAACTGTGGGTGGATCTTGGAGGGTTCGGGTTTTACAAGATTGTGATCATGAAAAGGGAAACTATGACATATATTTTATATCACTATCATGCACACGCACCCTCACACATAAGGATGGCTCTGTTGCGGAAAGACTGAAACATGTTTGATAGTGTCCTGATGCAGTATTGTTTGTTCTTCATGTTCTAATACTTTTGTGTTACCCCTTCCATGTGTTTTTTGTCATAAATAATTGTAAGAAAAAACAACAACAAAAAACAACAAAAACACTGCTTGAGTATTTAATATGTGGGGATGTAGTTAACAGACATAATACTACTTCTTTGTAAAGCTCTCAAAATGATGCATTATCTCGAGTCATGAAGCAGTTACTGACAGTTAATAATGTATATAAGGATTAAGTATCACTATGAACATGCTCTGCTGTCCTTTAGAACATCAGACTAGACCAGGGCTCTCCAACCCTGTTCCTGGAGAGCTGCCTACCATCCTGTAGGTTTTCACTCCAACCCTGTTCCTGGAGAGCTACCTACCATCCTGTAGGTTTTCACTCCAACCCTGTTCCTGGAGAGCTGCCTACCATCCTGTAGGTTTTCACTCCAACCCTGTTCCTGGAGAGCTACCTACCATTCTGTAGGTTTTCTTTCCAACTCTAATCTAGCGCACTTGATTCTAATAATTAGCTGGTTGATAAAATGAATCAAGTTAGTTACAACTGGGGTTGAAGTGAAAACCTACAGGAGGGTATCTCTCCAGGAACAGGGTTGGAGTGAAAACCAACAGGATGGTAGGCAGCTCTCCAGGAACAGGGTTGGAGTGAAAACCTACAGGATGGTAGGCAGCTCTCCAGGAACAGGGTTGGAGTGAAAACCTACAGGATGATAGGCAGCTCTCCAGGAACAGGGTTGGAGCAAAAACCTACAGGAGGATAGCTCTCCAGGAACAGGGTTGGAGCGAAAACCTACAGGAGGATAGCTCTCCAGGAACAGGGTTGGAGCGAAAACCTACAGGAGGATAGCTCTCCAGGAACAGGGTTGGAGCGAAAACCTACAGGAGGATAGCTCTCCAGGAACAGGGTTGGAGCGAAAACCTACAGGAGGATAGCTCTCCAGGAACAGGGTTGGAGCGAAAACCTACAGGAGGATAGCTCTCCAGGAACAGGGTTGGAGCGAAAACCTACAGGAGGATAGCTCTCCAGGAACAGGGTTGGAGAGCCCTGGTCTAGACTATGTAGACCCGTCTACATTTCAACACCAAAAGGCTCCTGTTCTGTTCTTCAAATATCATGTCAGTCTTCAATGATAGTGACTACATCAGCAAAATCTTATTAAAATATGCAGAAGGAAACATTAACTTCAAATCCGTCTGTAGTTCTCAAGGTGGGAGGGAGGGGCTCTCACCAAAGTCATTTAGATTTGAACAACTACTTGGCTTCATCTACCATTTTAAAATGTATCAAGTATCTAACTTAAAACAGTTTGTTAATATCCCCCCTTCCAGAATGAATGAGAGATAGAGGAGAGCTATCGAGAGAGAGGAATCATAGAGAGTACAGTACCTGTTTCACTGCCGGTATCCCTCCTTGCTGTAGAATCCTCTTTCAGGAGTCTTTTTCTCTATTTCTCATCCCACACTCCGCCCACTAATGTGGGATTAGGACCTGTGCTTTAAACCAATTAAAAATGCAGAATTTACGCTGTGGGCCAATGGGGAGATAAGAACCTATGCTGCTGACCAATCGTATTTTTATTCCTCGTGCAACACCTTGGACGGTCCTTGCTCTGCTGTCTGTCTTGACCTTGTTCTTTCCTTAATCTTTGCTAGAGGTAACCCCCGCTCCCACACACACAATGAAAATTGTATTTCCATTGTGAATTCATGAAACATATATTGACAGGCTATATCATATAATTTTATCACGTCAGTGCATCTGTTAGATACTAATGCATATAACATAGAGGGATTTGATCAATTAAAGGCACATGTGAAAGTGAAACCATTGTTGAAATAGGCTACTATAAAAGACAGAGCTAATGGGAAGTCGAATGAGAGATCAAAATATGATTTTTATTTGTCAAATGCACCGAATACAACAGGTGTAGTAGACCTTACCGTGAAGTGTAGTAGACCTTACCGTGAAGTGTAGTAGACCTTACCGTGAAATGTAGTAGACCTTACCATGAAGTGTAGTAGACCTTACCGTGAAGTGTAGTAGACCTTACCGTGAAATGCAGTAGACCTTACCGTGAAGTGTAGTAGACCTTACCGTGAAGTGTAGTAGACCTTACCGTGAAGTGTAGTAGACCTTACCGTGAAGTGTAGTAGACCTTACCGTGAAATGTAGTAGACCTTACCGTGAAGTGTAGTAGACCTTACCGTGAAATGTAGTAGACCTTACCATGAAGTGTAGTAGACCTTACCGTGAAGTGTAGTAGACCTTACCGTGAAATGCAGTAGACCTTACCGTGAAGTGTAGTAGACCTTACCGTGAAGTGTAGTAGACCTTACCGTGAAGTGTAGTAGACCTTACCATGAAGTGTAGTAGACCTTACCGTGAAGTGTAGTAGACCTTACCGTGAAATGTAGTAGACCTTACCGTGAAGTGTAGTAGACCTTACCGTGAAATGTAGTAGACCTTACCATGAAGTGTAGTAGACCTTACCGTGAAGTGTAGTAGACCTTACCGTGAAATGCAGTAGACCTTACCGTGAAGTGTAGTAGACCTTACCGTGAAGTGTAGTAGACCTTACCATGAAGTGTAGTAGACCTTACCGTGAAGTGTAGTAGACCTTACCGTGAAATGTAGTAGACCTTACCGTGAAGTGTAGTAGACCTTACCGTGAAATGTAGTAGACCTTACCATGAAGTGTAGTAGACCTTACCGTGAAGTGTAGTAGACCTTACCGTGAAATGCAGTAGACCTTACCGTGAAGTGTAGTAGACCTTACCGTGAAGTGTAGTAGACCTTACCGTGAAGTGTAGTAGACCTTACCATGAAGTGTAGTAGACCTTACCGTGAAGTGTAGTAGACCTTACCGTGAAATGTAGTAGACCTTACCGTGAAGTGTAGTAGACCTTACCGTGAAATGTAGTAGACCTTACCATGAAGTGTAGTAGACCTTACCGTGAAGTGTAGTAGACCTTACCGTGAAATGCAGTAGACCTTACCGTGAAGTGTAGTAGACCTTACCGTGAAGTGTAGTAGACCTTACCGTGAAGTGTAGTAGACCTTACCGTGAAGTGTAGTATACCTTACCGTGAAGTGTAGTAGACCTTACCGTGAAGTGTAGTAGACCTTGCCGTGAAGTGTAGTAGACCTTACCGTGAAGTGTAGTAGACCTTACCATGAAGTGTAGTATACCTTACCGTGAAGTGTAGTAGACCTTACCGTGAAGTGTAGTAGACCTTACCGTGAAGTGTAGTAGACCTTACCGTGAAATGCAGATGGCTAATCATGCTCTGTTGGAAGACCCTGCATTTTGCAGAGTGTGTTTTTAGAGACAGGTGGGACTTTTGCAGAAAGTATAGACGGGCTCATCAGATATAGATTAACAAAACACATTTCATTAGATTTTTGCTAGTATTTAAGACCTACATTAGAAAGGCAAACACATGCCATTCCGGTGCACATCTAAGTGCTATCCACCATCAGGTTTTGGCAATGGACACTTTTCAGCGGGAGTTTGCCGATCAGCATCGCACAGGTCTTGATGAGCCTGTGGTTTTATATTCACACATTCGGACATTCAACAGACATTCAACAAACAATCATCAGACATTCAACTGACATTCGCCAAAAGCCATTTAAAAATGTAAAAATCAATAACTAATTCACCATTTGTCACAGAATGATCAAACTAGATATGATTTATTCTATAAATGTCTAGGATATTTTTACAACCTTTGTTTTGAGTAGAAATTCCAGTTGGAAATACATAAAATATATAAAATGGAATTTAAAGCAGTATAAATCATTAACTAATTCACAGTTTGTCACAGAAACATCAAACTAAGTAAATGTATTCTATAAATGTCTAGCATACTTTTACAACTTTTGTTTTGAGGAAATATTCCAGTTTTGACTTGATAGAAATACATCAAATCTATCGAATGTCATTTTAAACTGTATAAATCAGTAACTAATTCACCGTTTGTCACAGAAACATCAAACTAGATATGATTTATTCTATAAATGTCTAGCATACTTTTACAACTTTTGTTTTGAGTACAAAAATCCAGTTTTGATTTGATAGAGGGCATGTAGTCCGTCTAAAGGGTGTGTGGTCAAAGTTCTAACCAGTCTGGTATACACTATCAGAAGGGGCCTGGCATAAACTTCTGCATCTTCAGTCATATTAAAATAAATAACTGGAATAAACTACGGGATGAAGGGGTCAGGCCTGACTAACAAAGACAGGTGGATGGACCAAGAGGATCAACATGGACATTCCACAGGGCCACAGAAGGTACAGAAGGTGACAGTGGAGATAAGGAAAACTAAGATTGAACCTTAACATACACTACCGTTCAAAAGTTTGGGGTCACTTCGAAATGTTCTTGTTTTCAACAGTGAAGAGGCCACTCCGGGATGTTGGCCTTCTAGGCAGAATTACAAAGAAAAAGCCATATCTCAGACTGGCCAATAAAAATAAAAGATTAAGATGGGCAAAAGAACAGACACTAGACAGAAATTTGGCTTTTTCTTTGAAACTCTACCTAAAAGGCCAGCATCCCGGAGTCATCTCTTCACTGTTGACGTTGAGACTGGTGTTTTGGGGGTACTCTATTTAATGAAGCTGCCAGTTGAGGACTTGTGAAGCGTCTGTTTCTCAAACTAGACACTCTAATGTACTTGTCCTCTTGCTCAGTTGTGCACCGGGGACTCCCACTCCTCTTTCTATTCTGGTTAGGGCCAGTTTGCACTGTTCTGTGAAGGCAGTAGTACACAGCATTGTATGAGATCTTCAGTTTCTTGGCAATTTCTCTCATGGAATAGCCTTCATTTCTCAGAACAAAAATAGACTGATGAGTTTCAGAAAAAAAGTGATTTGTTTCTGGCCATTTTGAGCCTGTAATCAAACCCACAAATGCTGATGCTCCAGATACTCAACTAGTCTAAAGAAGGCCAGTTTTATTGCTTCTTTAATCAGGACAACAGTTTTCAGCTGTGCTAACAAAATTGCAAAATGGTCAATTAGCCTTTTAAAATGATAAACTTGGATTAGCTAACAAAAAAATGCCATTGGAACACAGGAGTGATGGTTGCTGATAATGGGCCCCTGTACGCCTATGTAGATATTCCATTAAAAATCCGCTGTTTCCAGCTACAATAGTCATTTATAACATTAACAATGTCTACACTGTATTTCTGATCAATTTGATGTTATTTTAATGGACAAAATTGTGCTTATCTTTCAAAAACAAGGAAATTGACCGTAAACTTTTGAATGTTAGTGTAAATTAGCATGAGTATTGAAAGATACCAGAGGGTGGATAACACAAAAAAGCACTAATAGAAGAAGTGGACGGTACATGTTTTGTTTTTGGGCTGAATGCACTGACCATTAAAAACTAGGACTTCAACCAGGCTGTCCCTATGCTATTTGCTCTCTTTCTTTCTTAAACTGCTAGCACAAAGTCTATGTGAAAATGTGGTTTTTCACAAAAGATCATGAAAAAAAATAAACTGGCCCAAATCAGCTCTACATAATTCAGCAGGGAGGTGAGCAACTACCACACATTATACTCATTATACCAGTGTAGAGACTACGTAATACCTACATATGGTAATACCTACATAGGTATTACCATATCCCTTTCAATTCACATTACTTGCAGAAATAACTATTTGCAAACCTTGTAGAACCTCCAGAAAGACAGTGGTCTTAGAAGGGTATTTATACTTTAAAAGACATATTTTATGTGAATGGATGTAGATTAAATCATTCTGCCAGTGTTTTAATGTCCTAGTTTCATTTTTTTTTCTTTACCTCCAACTCTATATATCCGAGTGAGCCTATGAGGACCTTGGGGATCAGATTTACCATTATACCCATTGATCAAACGTATGTCACGCCCTGACCTTGGAGATCCTTTTTATGTCTCTATTTTGGTTTGGTCAGGGTGTGAGTTGGGGTGGGCATTTCTATGTTTAGTGTTTCTATGATTTTCTCTCTCTATGTTTTGGCCGGGTATGGTTCTCAATCAGGGACAGCTGTCTATCATTGTCTCTGATTGGGAACCATACTTAGGTACCCTTGTTCCCACCTGTGTTTGTGGGAAGTTGACTTTGTTTAGGGCACATCGCCTTTGAGCTTCACAGTTTGGTTTTGTAGTGTTTATTGTTTTGTTTGGCGTCATTTTAAGTTAATAAAGAAAATGTACGCTCACCACGCTGCACCTCGGTCCACTAGGTGACAGGTCCACTCCTTTCAACAGCCGTGACAATATGACAGACAGACACTGTTCGAAAGGAGTTGTTTGTGATATCTACACTCAGTTGACACTTTATTATGTTCACCACACTATTCACTCAAATAAATTGCTCCTACATACACCAAGTCCAGTGGTCTTGCTTTGCTAGACACTAAAGCATGCAGAGAAGTATTCAGGTACTCTGTTACTGTTTGTTTGAACTTTAGAATGTGCAAAATGACAGTACATTTTGTGATAGTCTTTTGTAACTCAAAAGTTCCAAAACTTGTACTGACTGTAAACTCCAACTGGACTTAAAAACTTGAACCATCAAATAAAATGATGTTAGCAGATGTTAGCAGATGTTAATGCGAGTGTAGCGAAATGCTTGTGCTTCTAGTTACGACCATGCAGTAATATTTAACAAGTAATCTAACAATTTCACAACAACTACCTTTTACACACAAGTGTAAATGAATGAATAAGAATATGTACATAAAAATATATGGATGAGCGATGGCCGAACGGCATAGGCAAGATGCAGTAGATGGTATAGAGTACAGCATATACATATGAGATGAGTAATGTAGGGTATGTAGACATATAAAGTGGCATTGTTTAAAGTGGCTAGTGATACATTTATTACATCCAATTTTAATTATTAAAGTGGCTAGAGATGAGCCAGTATGTTGGCAGCAGCCACTCAATGTTAGTGATGGCTGTTTAACAGTCTAATGGCCTTCAGATAGAAGCTGTTTTTCAGTCTCTCTGTCCCAGCTTTGATGCACCTGTACTGACCTTGCCTTCTGGATGATAGCGGGGTGAACAGGCAGTGGCTCGGGTGGTTGTTGTCCTTGATCTTTTAGGCCTTCCTGTGACATCGGGTGGTGTAGGTGTCCTGGAGGGCAGGTAGTTTGCCCCCGGTGATGCGTTTACGGTTGTGGGCGGAGCAATTGCCATATCAGGCGGTTATACAGCTCTTCAGGATGCTCTCGATTGTGCATCTGTAAAAGTTTTTGAGTGTTTTAGGTGACAAGCCACATTTCTTCAACCTTTTTCACCACGCTGTCTGTGTGGGTGGACCATTTCAGTTTGTCCATGATGTGCACACCTAGGAACAAAACTTTGCACTTTCTCCACTACTGTCCCGTCGATAGAGGGCTACTCCCTCTGCTGTTTCCTGAAGTCCACGATCATCTCCTGTTCTGCCTATTCAGGGGCGGAACAACAGAATTTTACCTTTACAGATCGGGGGTTTGAACTTACTACCTTCCGGTTACTAGCACAATGCTCTAACCACTAGGCTACCCTGCCGCCCCAGGTAGACGGCTTATTTGTGAGTGTTGCCTAAACACTTGAAGTATATTTGCCATTGCTGAAGCAACTTGAATTGTCCTAAAGGTCATCTCTTTGTAGCTATGTTTTTATTTCTAATGGGCAAGCCACAACTGAGCGAGACAAATAAAACATTTTTGTTGTACCTAATCTCTGACACCAGCACCTATTTCAGTCTCGGAAAAGTATTTTTCTGCATCTCTTTTTTTGGTTAAGCCATTGTATTTCCTGGTACGGCGTTGTATATTCCACACGGGCTTTAAAGGTATTGTTTGGACCATACGGTTAATTAGATTAATTAGAAATGCAAATAGCCAAGGTCGTGCACGGGCACAGAGGCTGAGAACCAATGGTATTTATCAATTGTGTGCATTGGACGTTCATAAAATTGTTTGATATATCATACTTTTTTATGCCTACGAACATTCTAAATTCCGTTCGTAAGTAGTATTTTAGAATAGTTTCTATGCAAAATTGACCAATTGAGACCAAATTGAGACCATTAATGGTCAAAATCATCCCTTTAATAAAGCCCGCGCGGAATATACAACGCTGTACCATGAAATACAACATCGCAACCTAAAAAACTACAAGACAGAAATATGTGCTGGTGTCAGAGATTGAGTACAACCAAAATGTTTTATTTGGCTATCTCAGTTGTGGCTTGACCAGTAAAAATAAAACCACCTCTACAAAGAGAGGGCTATTAGGACAATTCAAGTTGCTTTAACAATGTAAAATATGCTTAAAATTAGTAGGCAACACTCACAAATCACAAATAAGCCATCCATCCTCAACAGCTCCCTCCTATAGGCGTATAGGCGAACATTGCTGTTCTGCAGAATTAACGAGTAATGCATTCCACCTTTCCTCCACATTCAGCAGCGTCTTTGCACATCACAACCTATTACTTGCAGATTAAGAGCGGAACCTTTTCTGTTCACATAGTTGAAATCATTTTGGGATGGTTCTTTTGTGACTATGTGTGTGCTGTCTATTGCTCCGTTCATATTTGGGAACCCATTGATGGCATCATGGCAAAGAAATCCCTCTCGACTTCAACCTGTTGTGCGATGGTGTATGGAAATTGCTTGCGTTACTGTTCGTTTTGCTGATGTTTGCATCCAAAACATTGTCTCATCGAGGGCTGTGAGATGCCGTAGGCAAGGTCCCATTGAAAAGTGCCCTTTGCCAAAAACCCCAGGGTGGACAGCACTTGGATATGCACAGGAATGGCCAGCCTGGTCTCATAGACTAGACATAACATAGTACAAGCAAATCCGGGAATCAGACACTCAAATTAGTATGTTTCAGTATATTATGTTTGTTATGGTTACATGAGACAGAATTTTACTTCAGGCAAAACAAAAATTGCTGTGGCAGATGGATGAGCATATAACGCAAATTTCTAGCAACCCAAAGGTTGAGAGGTTAAATCTCATCACAGACAACTTTAGCATTTTAGCTAATTGGCAACTTTTCAACTACTTACTACTTCTTAGCTACTTTGTAACTACTTCTTATGTTAGCTAACCCTTTCCCTAACCTTAACCCTTTTAGCTAACCATTCCCCTAATCATAAACCTTTAAACCTAATTCCTAAATTGAACCCTAACCCTAACCTTTATCCCTAACCCCTAGCCTAGTTAATGTTAGCCAGCTAGCTAGAATTCATAACATATCATATGTTTTGCAAATTCGTAACATATAGTAAGTTTTTCAAGTTCGTAACATATACTGAACAAAAATATAAATGCAGCAATTTCAACGATTTTACTGAGTTACATAAGGAAATCTGTCAATTTAAATAAATAAATTATACCCTAATTTATAGATTTCACATGACTGGGCAGTGATGCAACCATGGGTGGGCCAGGAAAACCATAGGCCCACCCACTTTGGAGCCAGGCCCAACCACTGGGGAGCCAGACCCAGCCAATCAGAATGAGTTTTTCCACACAAAAGGGCTTTATTACAGCCAAAAATACTCCTCAGTTTCATCAGCTATCCGGGTGGCTGGTCACAGATGATCGCTCAGGTAAAGAAGCCGGATGTGGAGGTCCTGGGCTGGTGTAGTTACACATGGTCTGCGGTTGTGAGGCCGGTTTGGCGTACTGCCAAATTCTCTAAAATGACATTGGCTTATGGTAGAGAAATTAACATGAAATTATCTGGCAACAGCTCTGGTAGACATTCCTGCAGTCATCATGACAAATGCACGCTCCCTGAAGACTTGAGACATCTGTGGCATTGTGTTGTGTGACAAAACTGCACATTTTAGAGTGGCCTTTTATTGTCCCGAGCACAAGGTGCACCTTGTGTAATGATCATTCTGTTTAATCATCTTGATATGCTACACCTGTCAGGTGGATGGATTATCTTAAAATGCTCACTAACAGGGATGTAAGCAAATATGTGCCCAACATTTAAGAGAAATAAACTTTTTGTGTGTATGGAACAATTCTGTGATCTTTTATTTCATCTCATTAAACATGGGACCAACACTTTACAAGTTGCGTTTATTTTTTTGTTCAGTATAAATGGAGTGGCTCGGATTTACCTACAGAATAATGAAAAATGCTCTGAGACCAGTTGGAATGGTAGATCTTAAGCAAAGATTGTTTTGGGAAACAATATCTAATGAGCCAGTCTATACCTTCTGTAGAAAAAAATCCCATCTGTCTCAACCTCGCAACTAAAAAAAGCGACAAAAACAAATCGAGACTGAAATAGAGGTCCTAGTGTCATAGACTGATTACAACCAAACGGTTTTATTTGTCTCGCTCAGTTGTGGCTTGACCAGTAGAAATATAAACATATCTACAAAGAGAGTATCTTTAGGAACATTTGAGTAGGCAACGCTCATCAATAAACCAGCCATCCTCAACAGCTCCTTCCTGTATGCGTATATGCCAACATTGCTGTATTGCAGAATGAACGATTCTTGCGTTTCACCTGACCACAGTGCAACCACATTCAGCAACGTATTTTGCGCATCACATAACCTCAAATGCACATAAAGAGTGGAAGCCTTTACTTTTAACTTAATTTAAATCGTTTTGGGGTGATGGTTTTATGGTTTGGTGGGTGCCGTCTAATGCTCCGTTCGTATTTGAGAACCCATTGATTGCTTAATGGCAAATACATCCCTCTTGACTTCCAAGCTGTTGTGCGATGGTGTATGGAAATTGTATTCGTTACTGTTCGTTTTGCTATGAGATGCCAATCGGAAAGTTCCTGCTGAAAATGGACCGTTGCAAGATACCCGAGGATGGATAGCACTTGGATGTGCACCGGAATGGTATGCGTTTGCCTTTTTAAAGTAGTATTATAAAGTAATTATAAAGCATGTTAAGATATGCTGCATGAATTCACAATCGAAATACACTGACATCGAAAAATTATTTAATTATTACCCTCACAATTTCACAAATGTTCAACATTTATTTTCCCCAAGCAGTTCGCTTATTCCATAACTTGGCACTGTGCGTATGCATGGTCATGGCTGTGCGTACATTTACGCAAAGTTCATACTGATAAATCTCAAACTTTGCGTGGAAATGATCCCATGCATGGAAATATGTACATTCTCTAAGGAAATGCATGGAAAAAATACTGCGGTAAAACATCAGGTTTCATAACAAAGTACATGGTCATGTATAAAAGCAGGGCTATAGAATGTATCAGGTTGTGAGAAAGATTCCTGCCATTCAGGACTGCAGAAAAACGAAGCAGTCTGAAAGGTGGTTCTGTTACTGCTCTCAGCCAATAAGCTTCACAACAAAAAAATGATCTGAAGAACAACACTGTAAGGAAATAAACATGTACCTCTTTAATAATAAAAAAAAGTTCAAATAAATGTATTAATTATTATGAATATCTGGATTACAGACACTTTTTTTTTGACATAGCATAGAGCACAAACGTTGAGTGTACAAAATATTAGAAACACCTTCCTAGTATTGAGTTGCACCCCATTCTGTGTTGTAAGATCCCCAAGGCACTGCCACTGAGTTTGTATCCTTCAGATATAAAGGACTATGTGATCAGTTCAATAAAATAGGTATGGTATCAAAATATATCAGCCTAACTTGAGTGTATGATTTTGTTATGCTATACACTGAGTGTATAAAACATTGCACCCCTTTTCCCCTTCAGAACAGCCTCAAATCATAGGGGCATGCACAGTATAAGGTGTCAAAAGCGTTCCACATGGATGCTGGCCCATGTTCACTCCAATGCTTCCCACAGTTGTGTCAAATTGTGTCAAGTTGGTTGGATGTCCTTTGGGAGGTTGACTATTCTTGATACATACAGGAAACTGTTGAGTGTGAAAAACCCAGCAGCATTGCAGTTGTTGACACACTCAAAACGGTGCACCTGTCACCTACTACTATACCCCGTTCAAAGGCACTTAAATCGTTTATCTCTGAATGGCACACATTCATAATCCATGCCTCAATTGTCTCAAGGCTTAAAAATACTTCTTTAATCTGTCTCCTCCCCTTCATCTACACTGATTAAAGTGGATTTAACAAGTGACATAATTAAGGGATCATAAGCTTTCACCTGGATTCACCTGGCCAGTCTAGGTCATGGAGAGAGCAGGTGTTGAGGGTACATTATGGTTAGGGTAATTTATATCATATTGCTAATTGTAAAGGCTGTCTTGGGTGGAAGAAGGAGAGGACCAAAGCGCAGCGTGGTTAGTGTTCATCTTTTTAATAAACAACTGAACACTTCAAAAATACAAAACAACAAAGTGACAACCGAAACAGTTCTATCTGGTGTAGACACACAAAGACTGAAAATAACCACCCACAAAACACAGGTGGGAAAATGCTACCTAAGTATGGTTCTCAATCAGAGTTATTTTCTGTTTTGTGTTTCTGCGCCTGACAGAACTGTTCGTTGTCGTTTCCTCGCTTTTTTACTTTTGTTCTAGTTTTCAGTTTTAATAAAAATCATGAACACTTACCACGCTGCGCTTTGGTCCGATCCTTCTTCATCAGACGAGCGTTACAGTAAGGCTGCAACATGTTATGTTGCAACCCTGTAATGTCCCGTGTAGCTTAGTTGGTAGAGCATGGCGTTGTGTGTTTGATTCCCATGGGGGACCAGTAGGAAAAAAGTATGAGCATTTATTAACTTTCTACTGTAACATTTATTAACTCTCTACCTGGACAAAAGGAACACCTATGTGAGAATGCTGTTCATTGACTACAGCTCAGCGTTCAACACCATAGTACCCTCAAAGCTCATCCCCAAGCTAAGGATCCTGGGACTAAACACCTCCCTCTGCAACTGGATCCTGGACTTCCTGACAGGCCGCCCCCAGGTAGTGAGGGTAGGTAGCAACACATCTGCCACGCTGATCCTCAACACTGAAGCTCCCCAGGGGTGCGTGCTCAGTCCCCTCCTGTACTCCCTGTACACCCACGACTGCATGGCCAGGCACGACTCCAACAGCATCATTAAGTTTGCTGACGACACAACAGTGGTAGGCCTGATCACCGACAACGACGAGACAGCCTATAGGGAGGAGGTCAGAGAATATTCTCCTGGTGCCAGAATGACATCCCATCCCTCAACGTAACCAAGACAAAGGAGATGATTGTGGACTACAGGAAAAGGAGCACCGAGCACATCCCTATTCTCATCGACAGGGCTGTAGTGGAGCAGGTTGAGAGCTTCAAATTCCTTGGTGTCCACATCAACAACAAACTAAATTGGTCCAAACATACCAAGACAGTCGTGAAGAGGGCACGACAAAGCCTATTCCCCTCAGGAAACTAAAAAGATTTGGCATGGGTCCTGAGATCCTCAAAAGGTTCTACAGCTGCAACATCGAGAGCATCCTGACTGGTTGCATCACTGCATGGTCCGGCAATTGCTCGGCCTCCGATGGCAAGGCACTTAAGAGGGTAGTGCGTATGGCCCAGTACATCACTGGGGCAAAGCTGCCTGCTATCCAGGACCTCCACACCAGGCGGTGTCAGAGGAAGGCCCTAAAAATTGTCAAAGCCCCAGCCACCCCAGTCATAGACTGTTCTCTCTACTACTGCATGGCAAGCGGTACCGGTGTGCCAAGTATAGGACAAAAAGGCTTCTCAACAGTTTTTACCCCCAAGCCATAAGACTCCTGAACAGGTAACCAAATGGTTACCCCGACTATTTGCATTGTGTGCCCCCCCAACCCCTCTTTTACACTGCTGCTACTCTCTGTTTATCTTATATGTATAGTCACTTTAACTATACATTCATGCACATACTACCTAAATTGGCCCGACCAACCAGTGCTCCCGCACATTGGCTAACCCGGGCTATCTGCATTGTGTCCCACCACCCTCCAACCCCTCTTTTTACGCTTCTGCTACTCTCTGTTCATCATATATGCATAGTCACTTTAACGATACCTACATGTACATACTACCTCAATAAGCTTGACTAACAGGTGTCTGTAAAATGCCTTGCTACTCTTTTTCAAATGTCTTTTTACTGTTGTTTTATTTCCTTACTTACCTACACACACACACACACACACACACACACACACACACACACACACACACACACACACACACACACACACACACACACACACACACACACACACACACCTTTTTTTTCTTCCGCACCATTGGTTAGAGCCTGTAAGTAAGCATTTCACCTGTTGTATTCGGCGCACGTGACAAATACACTTCGATTTGATTTGAAGTTGCTCTGGATAAGAGCATCTGCTAAATGAATAACATGTACAATGTAATGATATAGGGAAGAGGGCTGGAGGGAAGGGGAATGGTTCACAGGGGGGTTCTGGGTGGGGAATGACCAATGGCTGGGTTTCATTCTTATTTTTTTTAAACAATGGGAACGCTAGCTATTCTCTCTTGGAATTTGAAAGGCCTAAACTGTCCTATTAAATGTTCCAGCTGTCTTGATATCCTAGCAAAAAAACCTGTTGATATAGCAATGCTCAAAGAAACACACCTGCTCCAAAAGGACTCAGAAAAGAGAACCATTTTTACAAACTGGCTGCTTTTTCATCAGCCCCAAACAAAGCTATAGGTATTATCATAATGATACATAAGAAACTCAAAATTACCATATTGGGTAAAGGCAGCTAAGATCAAGAAGGCAGTATCACTTTCCTTAAATATATCCACAATGGAAAGAAAATTGCCTTTATTAGTGTGTATGCTCCAAATTCATATGATGCTACGGTTTTTTGATTCTCTGAACAGCATATTGTTAGAATTAAGTTAATTGCATCTGGTTATTGGGACAGACATGAATGCCATTTTGGACATGCGTGACAAATCTAATAAAACCAACTATAATCTACACACTACCAAGGCTCTCCAGCATATACTCTCTGATTACAACCTCATTGATGCCTGGCGGACACATAATTCTAAAGCAAAAGTTTACACTTTCTACTCAAACAGGTATAAATCATTCTCACAAATCGATTTCATACTATTATTTACACCTCTATTTCCTTTAATTAAGAAAATCGAAATTCGACATGCTTACTATTGCCAACGTCAAATGTCAGAATCTCCTAAAAGAGCCACAAGATGGCGTTTCAACATTTCATAACGACAAAATCCTACATTCTGTGAATTGAAATTGAACTAAATGAATTTATAATGATCAATACAAATTCAGTCGATGACATCCAGATTCTATGGGATGCCACCAAAGGTTTTATATATATATATATATAAAAAAGCAACTGAATTTGCATCTGGGTTGAATAAATCACAAAGAAAATATCAGATTTGGAAATGTTGTTAACTGTGTTAGAGTGGCCTCTACTCTTTCCAAAGTCAAAACATAACTTAATTTATTGATAAGACAGAGAGCAGAATTAGCCATCCATCGAGTAAGAGTCAACCATTACTTTCTTGGTAATCATTAATCATCCCAGTCGTTTACTGACTAACAAGCTACGCAGTAATAATCAATTAGCTGATACAGTGAGTTTACAAAACATTAAGGACTCCTGCTCTTTTCATGATATAGACTGACCAGGTGAATCCAGGTGAAAGTTATGATCCCTTATTGATGTCACCTGTTAAATCAATGTAGATGAAGGGGAGGAGACAGTTAAAACAATTATTTTTAAGCCTTGAGTCAAATGAGACATGGATTGTATGTGCCATTCAGAGGGTGAATGGGCAAGACAAAATATTGAAGTCTCTTTGAACAGGGTATGGTACTAGGGTTTGAGTCAAGAACTGCAGAGCAAAGGTTTTTCATGCTCAACAGTTTCCTGTGTGTATCAAGAATGGTCCACCACCCAAAAGACATCCAACCAACTTAACACAACTGTGGGAAGCATTGAAGGGAAAAAAGGGAACAATATTAGTAAGGTGTCCTTAATGTTTTGTACACTCAGTGTATAGCAACTATTGAATCTGAAACAGGGGAATTACTATCAGAAACCAAATTAATCAAAGATTCTCCCGCTTCTATAAAGAACGATACACTTCTGATTGTAAATCCACAGACTAAGTCCTTTCTAACAGAATTAAGAACTCCTCTTCTCTCAACAGAGGAAGCCACCTCGCTGGGAGCCCAAATCTCTCTCAAAGAACTCAAAAGGGCATTGGATGGCATGAATACAAATCACCTGGATGGGATGGTTTCCTACTAACGTCCATTTAACATTTTGGAATCAATTATGTCCATTATTGCTCTAAATGATAAATACAGCTGTTCACAAAGGTTCATTTGGGAGATGTAAATACAGCAAAAATGTTGCTTTAATGAAATAAAAGGTAAGGATGCCACCCAGTGTTCTCACTATTGCCCGCTATCTTTGATAAACACAGATATTAAACTGTTTTCACACATTTTGGTATCATTTTCAAGACTTACGTACCCAGATTTTTCACACTTACCAAAGCGGGTTTGTTAAAAATGTTTTATCCTCGGATAACCTCCTGCAAATATGACATATCTTAGATGTTTCATCAGAAACAACAGCTCCTTGAGCTGTATTAGCTCTCGATGTAGAAAAAGCTTTTCATAGACTAGAATGGTCATCCCGCTGGTCTGTCTGGGAACATATGGGAATCGGCTCCAATTTCATTAATATGATTAAAATACTATATACCAATCCTTCAGCCATAGCTATAACAGGAAATATCTGCTTTGCTCTGTTATTTACATAAGTATTCAGACCCTTTACTATGAGACTGGAAATTGAGTTCAGGTGCATCCTGTTTCCATTGATCATCCTTGAGGTGTTTTTACAACTTGATTGGAGTTCACCTGCGGTAAATTCAATTGATTGGACATGATTTGAAAAGGCACACACCTGTCTATATAAGGTCCCACAGTTGATGGTGCATGTCAGAGCAAAAACCAAGCCATGAGGTCGAAGGAATTGTCCGTAGAGCTCCGAGACAGGATTGTGTCGAGGCATAGATCTGGGGAAGGGTACCAAAACATGTCTCCCGCATTAAAGGTCCCCAAGGACACAGTGGCCTCCATCATTCTTAAATGGAAGAAGTTTGGAATCACAAAGACTCTTCCTAGAGCTGGCCACCCAGCCAAACTGAGCAATCGGGGGAGAAAGGCCTTCCTCAGGGGGATGATCAAGAACCTGATGGTCACTGACAGAGCTCCAGACTTCCTCTGTAGAGGTGGGAGAACCTACCTTCTAGAAAGACAACCATCTCTGCGGCCTGAATGCCAAGTGTCACGTCAGGAGGAAACCAGGCACCGCTCCTGTGCGTTCAGGACCTCAGACTGGGGCGAAGGTTCACCTTCCAACAGGACAAAGACCCTAAGCACACAGCCAAGAGAACGCAGGAGTGGCTTTGGGATAATTTTCTGAATGTCCTTGAGTGGCCCAGCCAGAGCCCGGACCTGAACCCAATCTAACATCTCTAGAGAAACCTGACAATAGCTGTGCAGCGACGCTCCCCATCTAACCTGATAGAGCTTGAGAGGATCTGCAGAGAAGAATGGGAGAAACTCCCCAAATACAGGTGTGCCAAGCTTGTAGCTGTCACAACTTCTACCGAAGTTGAAGCCTCTCCTTGTTCGGGCGATGCTCGGCGGTCGACGTCACCGGTCTTCTAGCCATCATTGATCCATTTTTCATTTTCCATTGGTTTTGTCTTGTCTTCCTACACACCTGGTTTCAATCCCATTCATTACCTGTTGTGTATTTAACCCTCTGTTTCCCCTCATGTCTTTGACAGAGATTGTTTGTTATTCAGTGTTGTTTTTGTATTGGTGCGCGACGGGTCCTCGTACCCACTTTGTTTATAGTTACATTTAGTGTTTGGAGTATGTTTCGTTCATTGTTATTAAATAACTCCATTACACTCAGTTTGATTTTCCTGCGCCTGACTTCCCTGCCACTTATACACACGACACTGACAGTAGCGTCATATCCAAGAAGACTCAAGGCTGTAATCGCTTGCAAAGGTTCTTCAACAAAGTACTGACTAAAAGGGTCTGAATACTTAAGCAAATGATCATTTCTGTTTTGAAAAATGTCTGAACCCGTTTTTGCTTTGTCATTATGGGGTATTGTGTGTAGATGTGGGGGGAAAAAACAATGGAATCCATTTTAGAATAAGGCTGTAACGTAAGAAAATGTGGAAGAAGTGAAGGGTTCTGAATACTTTCTGAATGCCCTGTACATCCCTTAAATAATGTAAACTACGCTTCTGTCCTTTTATTGCACTAATCATTTCTACTTGGCGCAAAATGTAATACCAATGTAACTGGGAATCAAAATGGCATGCCCCTACACCATAATTTCACAATGTCTTGCAATCTGTAGGGCAGCCTTTTGCATCCCCCTACTGGTCCAAATGTAGAATCTGTACCTTTACCGATATTATGGACAGTGCTGGTTTGAGAACATTCCAAAATTTGGAAAATAGGCGTGGTGGGGGCATGGTTTCCGGGTGGGGAGGAGGATGGGGAATGAGGAATGGGCTGGGGTTATTTTTGGATACATTTCTTGAATTGTTTTTTTGTACCTGTAACCCCCCTTGGAAAATATGGCCAAAAGCAAATAAAAATTCAAATAAGTAAAACAAATCTATTGACATACTTTACGAATCAATAGTGCAGGTTTTTTAATAATACTGTTGGAACAAGTAATCAGATAACAATCAAACAAATACTAATACATAAACACATCCAAAGATAAACTACAACACATAAATATTCAGACAAAAGCTGTTAGTAACTTTAAAGACTGTACTTCACACAAGCAGTGAGAAATTGTTTGGCTCAAATCCCTTAACCCAAGAACAGAATCTGAATCTTGTCATCTCCAAAACAGAGACGTTTGAAATAAACATTGCTGAAACTGCAATTTGGGTAAAGACTGGGAGTAGTGGAGCCATATACATGTATATTCTCTATATTGTTTGGCTCTGAGGAGAATAAGTTACTGTATATTACCCATTACAAGGTTGAGAAAAATGGCTGTTCACGCTGTGAGACGAGAAGGGAGTGAACAGGGAGTGAACATTCAATAAATAACGGACATGAAACAAACACGGACAGCGTCAGGACAGGGAAAACAAACAATATTAATGCTGAAATGGGAACAAACTCAGGAATAGACATATAAAAGTGGCAATCAACAAAGTGAAGGAGTCCAGGTGAGTCCAATATTGCGCGGACACACGTAATGATGGGGAGCCTGGCTCTCTCGAGCATCAGGGAGGGGGAGCAGGTGGAGGCGTGACAATACTGTATTATAAACTGGGTGGTTCGAGCCCTGAATGCTGATTGGCTGACAGCCGTGGTATATCAGACCGTATACCACGGGTATGACAAACCGTTTATTTTTACTGTTCTAATTACATTTGTAAACAGTTTATAATAGCAATAAGCCACCTCAGTGGTATATTGCCAATATACCACGGCTAAGGGCTGTGTCCAGGCACTCTGCGATGCGTCGTGCATAAGAACAGCCCTTAGCCGTGGTATATTGGCCATATACCACACCTCCTCAGGCCTTATTGCTTAATTCTATATTGTCTACTGTATCTTAGTCTATGCTGCTCTGACATTGCTCGTCCATATATTTATATACTCTTAATTCCATTCCTTTACTGTGTGTATTAGGTATTTGTCGTGAAATTGTTAGATATAACTTGTTAGATATTGCTGCACTGTCGGAACTAGAAGCACAAGCATTTCGCTACACCTGCAAATAACATCTGCTAAATACGTGTATATGACCAATAACATTTGATTTGAAAAATCTTTTGGGGAATGCTCACAATCACTTTAAGATTTGAGGTTGACTTCCACTAGTTCACCAGTAGAGGACAATATAGAGACAGCCACTGCCCCTCCTCACTAGTCTCTTCCCACAGCTGCCATTAGTCTGGCCAGCTAAACTTCTCCCTCTCAAAGTCACAGGTACAGCCAAACCTAAATCTAACTGGGTTCAGTCTTCTTCAATGTGAATCCTCTGTAGCTCAGTTGGTAGAGCATGATGCTAGCAACGCCAGGACAGTGGGTTTGATTCCTGGGACCACCCATACTTAAAATGTATGCATGCATGACTGTAAGTTGCTTTGGATAAAAGCATCTGTTAAATGGCATATATTATTATATGTTACATTGAAATGTATGCAAGATCATCATTATAACAGTTATCACTACACTAATACAGTTTATTACAGCATCTTGATATGTACATATTTACAAGCAAGGCACGTCTTCACATGAGTTGTTCATTGGCAATGCTGCTAAAGTAACAAGAACCCTAAACCAGGTGACTCTCAGGGCTCTCCCGTCCATCGGTTCCATGGTTACCAAGCTGATGATAATAAGAATACTAAATTAAGTGCCAGCTGGAGTGAAACCAACTGTGTGGTGTTTCTTTGTGTTTAACTAGGAAGGAGGCGGGGTTCAATCTTCAGGGACAGCTCATACAAAGTGTCTTCATCCATCACCAGAGTCCTATCCAGCAGGAACTGAGTAACCTGGGAGAGAGTAAGTAAGCATTTCATGGTAAAGTCTACACCTGATTTATTCGGCGCATGTGACAAAAAACAACTCCATTGGTCGACTGTGTAGTGTGTGTTACCTTGGCTTGGTGCTCTATCCTGTAGGGCGCACCCTGGAACTGACGGATCTCTCTGATGATGTGAGACATCTGGAACAGAGACAAGAGACATGAGACAAAATGAGAGAGATACAGGCAGAGTGATTGACTGTGTGTGTGTGTGCGTGTGCGTGTGTGTGTTTACCATCCTCATCTTGGAGAAGTTGACAAGTCCCTCCTCAGTGAAGTTGGATGTTGCCTCTTCGATAAAGGCCAAGTCAGTCAGATACATCCCCAGGTAGGGCACACATGGAGGGTTGCAGCTGCACAAACATCAATCCATCAATCAATATTCACATAATATTCATGCTTTTCCTAACTTGTCACAAAGTCCTTAGTGATAATCTAGGAGTAAATCCCCAGAGACACACGTTCACCCTTTTTTCTCTCCTTACTTTTTTAGGGTTTCTCTCAGGTTCTTGAATCGGCCTTCTGATGACACGGTCTTCTGTAGCCTGCTCATCAGTGACTTGGTCTGTTTGCAGACTTTGGCCCATGTCTTCTTCAGCCTGTAGATGGCGCTGCGGTTGAGAGCTGAGGTGATCTCCAGAACTCCATTATAGTTGTTGAGGCAGCGACAGATACCAGCCACAGCCAACCACTTCTCTATGGAGTTAGCCCTGGAGCCCACGTCTGTATGGGCAATGATCTGAGACGCTACCAGGTTACTCATCTAGAGCAGGACAAAACAGAGGGGAGGGGGTGAGAGAAATGGGGGGTGGGAAAGAGGCAGTTAAAGAAAAGACGGGATAAAGAGATATGTTAAGATATGAGTTTAGATCTGAAGTGCTGTCTGGTATAGAGCTATAGAGTATAGATCTGTTTTAAATCTTACATCATTAAAGTGCTGACTGGTCTTCATGATGTATGGAGTTCTCTCCAACTTGTCCAGCTTCATCCAGCCCTGGCCCAGAAACTCTCTGGTGGACACAGAACACACCACAATTATTCAAAAACAACAACAGCACAACAATACTATTCTCTGATGTAGAATATACACTCACTCGTAAGGGATGCTCCTGAACACAATGTGGTCTAGCAGGGTGATCTGTTCAGCCAGCTCCATCGCAGACAGAGCATCAAAACACTCTGCTTTGGGACACTCCGTCTGTTAAACCAATATTCAATTGGTTGATGTATTTTCAAAGTGCCACAAACAGTATTCCATGTCTACACTCTCTCCACTATGAACTGTATACTCTGGGCTTGTTGACAGCTAATATAAACTAATATACACAAGGACACAGTGGACCAATGTGGTTCTACAGGGGATAAAACCTGGTTGGCATGTTGCTGCACATGGTGCATGTCAAATACTTTACAGTATATGAGCTGAGCTTGATTTATTTTCCCTGTAAAATAGAAGCAATGGAGTTTTCTCAAAAGTGCAATCTCCAATCTATACTGAACAAAAATATAAAGGCAACATGCAACAATTTCAAAGATTTTACTGAGTTACAGTTCATATGAGGAAATGTGTCAATTGAAATAAATTCATTAGGCCCTAATCTATGGATTTCACATGACTGGGAATAGATATGCATCTGTTGGTCACAGATACCTCAAAAAAATGGGCCTCACAATGGGCCTCAGGATCTCATCACAGTATTTTTGTGCATTATAATTGCCATCGATAAAATGCAATTGTGTTCATTGTCCATAGTTTTGCCTGCCCATACCATAACCCCACCACGGGGCACTCTGTTCACAACATTGACATCAGCACAACACTCGCCCACACGATGCCATACACATGTTCTGCGGTTGTGAGGCCAGTTGGACTTACTGCCAAATTCTCTAAAACGACGATGGTAGAGAAATTAACATTAAATTATCTGGCAACAGCTCTGGTGGACATTCCTGCAGTCAGCATGCCAATTGCACGCTCCCTCAACTTGAGACATCTGTGGCATTGTGTGGTGTGACAAAACAAAGGTTACGTACGTAACCACGGTTATGTGAGTTATATGGACCACTCCAATATATGGGTATCACTCCACGGCAGAGGGATACATCTGAGGTGAGGATTTACAGATTTACTCCCGTGTACACCTGTGTCATGGCTGGGGTCCGCCTCATATATATATATAAACCCCATGGCCGTGACACACATTCTCTACATCATTTCTGAGGCGCCTCTAGCACTGTCGAGGATTGGAGTGATCCATATAACTCACATAACCGTGGTTACATACGTAACCTTCATTATGTTTCACTATATTAGATCACTCCAATATATTGGTATACCTGTACCAGATTTTGTCGGTGCTAGAGGAACCTGGCCAGCCAACGGCGAAGTCCCAGCGCGGGACCAAGATGCAGAGGCCATCAATGTGGAAGGAGATCCCGGCACAGTCCCCAGAAGGGGAGGCGACGCCCAGGACCGCTGACCCAACCGCAGAGGGAGGTGCCACATTCACCCGATAGTACCTAGCAAAGGTTCAAGAGGAAGCCCAGCTGGCCGCAGCACAGATATCAGCGAGGGGCACTCCTCTCAGTAGAGCCCAGGACGCAGCCACACCTCGTGTTGAATGTGCCACCATAGATCCCAGCACTGGCCTTCCAGCCAGGCAGTATGCTGTCGTAATCATGTTCACAATCCAGTGAGAGAGCCTCTGCTTTGACAGCTCAGCCCCCAGGACTCCCTCACCATAGCATACAAAGAGCTGGTCTGTTGTTCTCACTGATCGTGTCCGCTCCACCTAGGCAGCCGTTGGTGCCGTTCAGCGGCCAAGCCCAAAAACTGAGGCGGTATGGTCTCAGTTGCCACAGAGTTCCCCCGGCCTGAGACAGCAATATGTCCAGCACAGCCTGCATCAGCGGAAAAGGGGGAAATGCGTAAAGCTCCAGCCCTGGCCAACCGTGAGCCAGAGCATTCAAGCCCAGAAGCCCTGGTGGCTCTGACATGGAGTACCACAGGGGGCAGTGTGCATTGTCCAGGGAGGAAAACATGTCCACCTGCGCACTCCCGAACTTGTCCCACAGGTGCTGCACCACCTGAGGATGTAAGCTCCAGTCCCAAGGTGGCGGGCCCTCCCTTGAGAGCATATCTGCTGCCACATTCAGGAACCCTGGTACGTGCACTGCGTGTAGAGATGCTAGAAATCCCTGAGCCCAGAGAAGGAACTCCCGTGCCATAAGATGGAGGAGGTGGGGCACCTCAGTCCACCCTGATGTTTGATGTAAGCCACCACTGTGGTGTTGTCCGTTCTCACCAGGACATGTCTTCCCTTCACATGTGGAAGGAAAGACAGCAGGACCAGCATTACAGCTCGAAGCTCTAGTGTATTGATGAGCCTGCCGCTCCAAGGGGGTAGCCAACAGCCGATGGCCGACCTGCCCTTGGTCACCCCCCAGTCATCTGGGAGGCATCTGTGCTGACCAGCTCCCGGTGGCACATCCTCAGCATCTCCACCCCACCTGAGAGAAAGGAGCAACAGCGCCACCTCAACAATGCCCTGAGGCACTGTGCAGTCACCCGCAGCTGGCGGTTATGGTGGTGCTTCGGGTGCTTGCCGGTGGGAGGTCGCCGTCAGCAAGCCCAACAGGTGGGGATAACACCCGCCCCTGCCGAAAGTGGTCAAGGCAAGATAAGATCGCCTGAACCCTTCTGGTGGGCAGGCGTGCTCTCGTGAAGACTGAGTCCAGTTCCATGCCAATGAAGGCCACTCTCTGGGTGGGTGTCAGACAACTCTTCTTGTCGTTTACAGTAAAGCCCAACCTGCCGATGTGGGTCAGGAACATGTCTCTGTCTGACAGGACCTGGGTTCTGGTCGGGGCACAAATCAGCCAATCGTCCAGGTAATTGAGGATCAACAATCCTCGGGACGTGAGAGGTGCCAGGACAGTGTCCATGCACTTTGTGAAAGTGTGGGGTGCCAAGGAGAGGCCGAATGGAAGAACCATGAATTTGTAAGCTGTCCCTTCGAAAGTGAATCGGAAGTACTGCCAATGAGCTGGGTGAACAGGAACATGGAAGTATGCATCCCTCAGGTCCAGCATCACAAACCACTGGTGCCTGGACACGGCCTGCAACACACGGGCTGGGGACAGCATGTGGAACCTCAGTACCTTCAAGTACCCACTGAGGTTGCGGAGGTCCAGAATCGGTCGAAACCCTCCGTCTCTTTTTGGGACTACAAAATAAGTGGAGTAGAACCCACCTAGCCGTTCTGATGTCTCGATCCTGCGGATGGCACCCTTGTCCGGGAGTGAGGAGATCTCCAGACCCAGGGTTTTCTTCAGGGGGTCGGCCACCGTGGTGACACGAAGGCCCCTAAAGGACGGGGGCAGGCACCGGAATTAGAGTCGGTACCCCTCGAGCATTGTGGATATCACCCAGGGGGACTCCACACCCTCCTCCTACTTTGCCCTTTGAGTCTGTGAGAAGCGGAAGGGTGTGTCAGGGGTCCTGCCGGGGCCTGCCTCACCTCTGGTGCCGCGGGCACCTGGGTCCCCCAAGCACGTCCCTATGGCGGCGACGGTTGACAGGTTGTTGCTCAACCGCACACTGTGCCCCTCACTGCTGTCGTCCCTCAGCACCAGGCGATGGGTCAGGAGAGAGGCCCCACCGTCATTAGGTTAGAGGTGGGTGGCGACGGTCCGTCTGCCTTGAACCCGGGGCCTTAGGAGGCGGCATGAACCGTCTCAGGGTCTCCCGGTCCCTACGAACCTTATCGGTCTGCTCCAGAATGTCATCAACCCCTGGGCCAAACGTCAGCCCTGGGGTGATGGGGAGAGTGGCAAATGTGCTCTGGAGAGCAGCTGGCAGATGGGATTGGGCCAGCCAGAGTTGGAGCCAGGAGGTAACCACCCGCACCATGGCCCGTACGTTGGTGCAGGCCAAATCTCTCTGGAGCATGGAAAGCAGGCAAGACACTTCGCTTCCCAGAGGAACACTTCTGTACCCTCCTGCAGCCGGTGCAACAGAGTCTGCAGGGAGGCCTGCAGCAGCATGGCTGCGTTAGTAAGGCGACCAAGAGAGCAGAGGGACCCATATATGGTTTTCAAGTCCGAATCAAAGACTCTGGGGTGTCCCGGCTTCAGTCGCGGGTTTCATACTATAATCTACCCGCCCGGGAGGACCATGGCAGCTATCATGTTGTCCATGGTCGGGTACTCCCAGAAGCCGAGTGACTCTGCGCCCGCAACATAACTCCATGGTCCAGTCTCTGCTGTGAGTTGGAAGCACCCCCTGGCAGAGGCCCAGCTCTCCTGCAAGGCCTCGCGGAACTCAGCAGAGATGGGGACAGATGGAGAGTCATTACTGTCCACCAGTTTGATGTCCAGTGCAGTGGCTACCCGAGTGAGTAGGTTACTCATAACCTCTAGAACAACTGGGGGCGATGAAGCCCCTCTGCCGGCTTCTGATGGCCTGTCAGCCTGGTAGCCCCGCTCACGGTGTTGAACAGTGCCAGCATTGTCCCCCAGGAACAGCTTATCACTGGCCTACAGATAACAGATGTCGTTGCCATCAAAGCTATAAACCCCCCATCCAGGACTGGCAGCAGATGGGCTCTGCCTGCGGCGGCTCCGGTCACGCTTCCTGGGAAGGGTATTGGGCCCAGTAGAGGGACTAACAGCTTGCTGGCACCTCACTCCTGAGGGAGAGAGCTTGTCCCCAGCCTGAGCCTGGCAAACCCACTTGCGCATGGCCTCCAATCACGCCAGGCGTAGGCGTTCTGAGAACACCACACAAAACAGGCATCCAGTAGGGGCTCCCCTGCCCTCTCTGCGTGGCTCAAACCCAGGCAGTGCATTCACAAGGTATGCAGATAGATCCCCAGGGCGATGCCACCATCACACCTGTCACATAGGGAAGCCATGAGCTCAGCCAAGTCAACAAGGCCACGGAGCAGGGGTCAGACGCCCTGGGAAAGCTTATGTCGTGACCTGCTTGGAGGAATAGGAACACAGTGAGGGATAAATTATCCAGTACCTCTGCAAAAAACAGGGATGACTCGTGTGGGAAAAACAGACAGACAAAAAAACAGCAACCAGTTAATGGATTTGATTTATTAGTTGCAATATTACCTAGCCGGTTTAATATCCAAGCAGCAAAAACAGCACCATATGATGGAGTAACTCCGTTAAGGAAAAGTAATGTCTCAACATAGTGGAAAGCCCATCACTATAATCTTACACTCTGCAGGGGAAAGAAGAAGAAAAAACCCTGCAGGGTAATTAGCAGAGAACCAAGCAGCATGTTAAAGCAATTCACAACACACACATAGAACAAGCTAGTGGGCAAGTTGTGTCAGGTAAATTACAGTTTGTGGCAGCAAGAGCTGCTATACTAATGGATGCACACAGTCATAGTGTAACGCTAACCAAACACAAGTACGACAAACCACGGGCGGAAGATACAGATCACTCAAGAGGAGGGGCTGGCCAGCTGTTCCAGGCTGCAAACAGCCAGTGAGTAAACTTCCACGCAAGATATTACACTTACCAGTGACTTACCAAGCGAACTTCAGAAAGTCTGTACCTTAAACCATACGGACGTCCGCCGAGAAAATGAAATAGAACGTGTGTCGCGGGCATGGGGCCTATATATAGGGGTGGACCCCAGCCGTGACACAGGTGTAAATGGGAGAAAATCTGTAAGACCTCACCTCGGATGTATCCCTCCGCCGCGGAGTGATGCCAATATAGTGAAACATAACTGCACATTTCAGAGTGGCCTTTTACTCTCCCCAGCACAAGCTGCACCTGTGTAATGATAATGCTGTTTAATCAGCTTCTTGATATGCAACACCTGTCAGGTGAATGGATTATCTTGGAAAATGAGAAATGCTCACTAACAGGGACGTAAGCAAATTTGTGCACATAATTTGAGAGAAATAAGCTTTTTGTCCGTGTGATCTTGCATTTATATTTTGTTCAGTGTTAAATAAAGCTCACCTCAAATACTTCTAAATGCATTCTAAAGTATTTGAAATAATGTATTAGTTGGGTCTTCAGGGGACAGGCTCCACCACAATACACACCAATACAACTGATTTGTTCTGATTCCTTACGGAGACAACCTTTTCACACAGACTATATCGAGACAATGTCTCTAGACCACGTCTTACCAGGATGAAGTGGAGCAGTGAACTTCTCTGCTCCAAAGTCAGCATTCCAAATTACATCACCATTTATTTACTGACTCAACATAGTTTTACCACTACATCCCTGTAAATTAAACGGCTTAGCATCTAATCTAGATAGTATTTATGTGTGTGATTGAACCATACTTACCATCTGTAGGATGTCTTCTATCTTAAGTTGAGCATCATCTTGATCATCTTGAGAAAGGGCACTGAGGGACAAGCAGAGTCTCATTAATACATATAATAGTGGAGGGGGGATATGGTTTTGCTATCCTTATGGGGACCATTTTGCCGGTCTCCACAAAGAAAAAGGCTATTTTAGGCATAGGGTTACAATTAGGGTTAAGAGTTATGGTTAGGAGTTAGGGTTAGGTTTAGGTGTAAGGAAAAATTGGATTTTGAATGGGAATCAATTGTTTGGTCCCCACAAGGATAGTAAAACAAATGCGTGTATTTGTGTGTGTGTTAGCATGTGTGTGTGTATGTACTTTAGCACAGTCGTTCCCATCCTTTTTCGGTTACTGAACCACCAACTACATTTTGCTCTGCCTGGAGTACCCTGGAAGTACCCATTCATGTGGATTTGACCAGTCTGCCTATGGTCTTGTGAGTCTTCTCAAGTACTCCATGTGGATAGGCCAAGTACCCCCAGGGATCCTAGTACCCCTGGTTGGGAACAAATTCTTTAGCATGTGCATGCTGTGTGTGTGTGTGCCAGTTGCGGTCAGTGCTGTATAAGATGAGGGAGGATGATTATTTTTTTTCATGAGCATGGCCGTATTTCCAATATAGCATATTGGATTGTATTGGACTGTCATTCATATTCCATTCACCCAGTTCAATGTAACATTGATAGGTTTAGGCTACTACATGATACTCAAATGTTTCCCTATACCCATCATGAGGTTGCTACAACCTAGCCTATGAATGAAAGTTTACAACATAGGTGCATAACAGGTTGAGAGAAACATTTGAGGTGACCATACAGTGACACATTCAATACCGCCTTGCACACTCTTGCCTGCATTTAGCTTATCTAGGGTGTAATCGTTAGTCCAACAATTGCAAACAAGAGTTTCTATTGGACAAATTCAGGTATTTTCATCCCTGTTTCGCTTGCTTCCGTTTAAGAATTTTTTTCAACAGAATTGGCAGAATGAATACACCCCTGAGTACGTGTAAACACAGTTCACTTTCAAAGCATCCACGTTGTATTCCTTCTTGCCTCTATGCGCTCTCCTCCTCTCACCTTTTCCCTTCGTTTGTGGACTTCAATGCACGACACATCAGCTGTCTGTGACCAGGCGAAAAACCATGTCATAGCCACTACACACTGGCGAGTGTAGAGAGTATAGAGATATTGTTATCCACGTCGGCACCAACGATGTTAGGATGAAACAGTCAGAGATCACCAAGCGCAACATAGCTTCTGCGTGTAAATCAGCTTGAAAGATGTGTCGGCATCGAGTAATTGTCTCTGGCCCCCTCCCAGTTAGGGGGAGTGATGAGCTCTACAGCAGAGTCTCACAACTCAATCGCTGGTTGAAAACTGTTTTCTGCCCCTCCCAAAAGTTAAAATTTGTAGATAATTGGCCCTCTTTCTGGGACTCACCCACAAACAGGACCAAGCCTGACCTGCTGAGGAGTGACGGACTCCATCCTAGCTGGAGGGGTGCTCTCATCTTATCTACCAACATAGACTCTAACTCCTCTAGCTCCACAATGAAATAGGGTGCAGGCCAGGCAGCAGGCTGTTAGCCAGCCTGCTAGCATAGTGGAGTCTGCCACTAGCACAGTCAGTGTAGTCAGCTCAGCTATCACCATTGAGACCGTGTCTGTGCCTCGACCTAGGTTGGTCAAAACTAAACATGGCGGTGTTCGCCTTAGCAATCTCACTAGGATAAAGACCACCTCCATTCCTGTCATTATTGAAAGAGATCATGATACCTCACATCTCAAAATAGGGCTACTTAATGTTAGATCCCTTACTTCAAAGGCAATTATAGTCAATGAACTAATCACTGACCATAATCTTGATGTGATTGGCCTGACTGAAACATGGCTTAAGCCTGATGAATTTACTGTGTTAAATGAGGCCTCACCTCCTGGCTACACTAGTGAACATATCCCCCGTGCATCCCGCAAAGGCGGAGGTGTTGCTAACATTTACGATAGCAAATTTCAATTTACAAAAAAAAAAAAGACGTTTTCGTCTTTTGAGCTTCTAGTCATGAAATCTATGCAGCCTACTCAATCCCTTTTTATAGCTACTGTTTACAGGCCTCCTGGGCCATATACAGCGTTCCTCACTGAGTTCCCTGAATTCCTATCGGACCTTGTAGTCATAGCAGATAATATTCTAATCTTTGGTGACTTTAATATTCACATGGAAAAGTCCACAGACCCACTCCAAAAGGCTTTCGGAGCCATCATCGACTCAGTGGGTTTTGTCCAACATGTCTCTGGACCCACTCACTGTCACAGTCATACGCTGGACCTAGTTTTGTCCCATGGAATAAATGTTGTGGATCTTAATGTTTTTCCTCATAATCCTGGACTATCGGACCACTATTTTATTACGTTTGCAATTGCAACAAATAATCTGCTCAGACCCCAACCAAGGAACATCAAAAGTCGTGCTATAAATTCACAGACAACACAAAGATTCCTTGATGTCCTTCCAGATTCCCTCTGTCTACCCAAGGACGCCAGAGGACAAAAATCAGTTAACCACCTAACTGAGGAACTCAATTTAACCTTGCGCAATACCCTAGATGCAGTTGCACCCCTAAAAACTAAAAACATTTCTCATAAGAAACTAGCTCCCTGGTACACAGAAAATACCCGAGCTCTGAAGCAAGCTTCCAGAAAATTGGAACGGAAATGGCGCCACACCAAACTGGAAGTCTTCCGACTAGCTTGGAAAGACAGTACCGTGCAGTACCGTAGAGCCCTTACTGCTGCTCGATCATCCTATTTTTCTAACTTAATTGAGGAAAATAAGAACAATACGAAATTCCTTTTTGATACTGTCGCAAAGCTAACTAAAAAGCAGCATTCCCCAAGAGAGGATGACTTTCACTTTAGCAGTGATAAATTCATGAACTTCTTTGAGGAAAAGATTATGATTATTAGAAAGCAAATTACGGACTCCTCTTTAAATCTGCGTATTCCTTCAAAGCTCAGTTGTCCTGAGTCTGCACAACTCTCCCAGGACCTAGGATCAAGAGAGACGCTAAAGTGTTTTAGTACTATATCTCTTGACACAAGGATGAAAATAATCATTGCCTCTATACCTTCAAGCTGCATACTGGACCCTATTCCAACTAAACTACTGAAAGAGCTGCTTCCTGTGCTTGGCCCTCCTATGTTGAACATAATAAACGGCTCTCTATCCACCAGATGTGTACCAAACTCACTAAAAGTGGCAGTAATAAAGCCTCTCTTGAAAAAGCCAAACCTTGACCCAGAAAATATAAAAAACTATAGGCCTATATCGAATCTTCTCAAAAATGTTAGAAAAGGCTGTTGCGCAGCAACTTACTGCCTTCCTGAAGACAAACAATGTATACGAAATGCTTCAGTCTGGTTTTAGACCCCATCATAGCACTGAGACGGCACTTGTGAAGGTGGTAAATAACATTTTAATGGCATCGGACCGAGGCTCTGCATCTGTCCTCGTGCTCCTAGACCTTAGTGCTGCTTTTGATACCATCGATCACCACATTCTTTTGGAGAGATTGGAAACCCAAATTGGTCTACACGGACAAGTTCTGGCCTGGTTTAGATCTTATCTGTCGGAAAGATATCAGTTTGTCTCTGTGAATGGTTTGTCCTCTGACAAATCAACTGTAAATTTCGGTGTTCCTCAAGGTTCCGTTTTGGGACCACTATTGTTTTCACTATATATTTTACCTCTTGGGGATGTTATTCGAAAACATAATGTTAACTTTCACTGCTATGCGGATGACACACAGCTGTACATTTCAATGAAACATGGTGAAGCCCCAAAATTGCCCTTGCTAGAAGCATGTGTTTCAGACATAAGGAAGTGGATGGCTGCAAACTTTCTACTTTTAAACTCGGACAAAACAGAGATGCTTGTTCTAGGTCCCAAGAAACAAAGAGATCTTCTGTTGAATCTGACAATTAATCTTAATGGTTGTACAGTCGTCTCAAATAAAACTGTGAAGGACCTCGGCGTTACTCTGGACCCTGATCTCTCTTTTGAAGAACATATCAAGACCATTTCAAGGACAGCTTTTTTCCATCTACGTAACATTGCAAAAATCAGAAACTTTCTGTCCAAAAATGATGCAGAAAAATTAATCCATGCTTTTGTCACTTCTAGGTTAGACTACTGCAATGCTCTACTTTCCGGCTACCCGGATAAAGCACTAAATAAACTTCAGTTAGTACTAAATACGGCTGCTCGAATTCTGACTAGAACCAAAAAATTTGATCATATTACTCCAGTGCTAGCCTCTCTACACTGGCAAACTCGGTCTCAACCTTTAAGTCCTTACTGAAGACTTATCTCTTCAGTGGGTCATATGATTGAGTGTAGTCTGGCCCAGGAGTGGGAAGGTGAACGGAAAGGCTCTGGAGCAACGAACCGCCCTTGCTGTCTCTGCCTGGCCGGTTCCCCTCTTCCCACTGGGATTCTCTGCCTCTAACCCTATTACAGGGGCTGAGTCACTGGCTTACTGGGGCTCTCTCTTGCCGTCCCTGGAAGGGGTGCGTCACCCGAGTGGGTTGATTCACTGATGTGGTCATCCTGTCTGGGATGGCGCCCCCCTTGGGTTGTGCCATGGCGGAGTTCTTTGTGGGCTATACTCAGCCTTGTCTCAGGATGGTAAGTTGGTGGTTGAAGATATCCCTCTAGTGGTGTGGGGGCTGTGCTTTGGCAAAGTGGGTGGGGTTATATCCTTCCTGTTTGGCCCTGTCTGGGGTGTCCTCGGATGGGGCCACAGTGTCTCCTGACCCCTCCTGTCTCAGCCTCCAGTATCTATGCTGCAGTAGTTAATGTGTCGGGGCTAGGGTCAGTTTGTTATATCTGGAGTACCTCTCCTGTCCTATTCGGTGTCCTGTGTTCTCTCTCTCTCTCTCTCTCTCTCTCTCTCTCTCTCTCTCTCCTCTCCTCTCTCTCTCTCTCTCTCTCTCTCTCTCTCTCTCTCTCTCTCTCAGCCTCCAGTATCTATGCTGCAGTCTCTCTAATCTCTCTCTCTCTAGGGTCAGTTTGTTATATCTGGAGTCTCTCTCTCTCTCTCTCCTCTCTCTCTCTCTCTCTCTCTCTCTCTCTCTCTCTCTCTCTCTCTCTCTCTCTCTCTCTCTCTCTCTCTCTCTCTCTCTCTCTCTCTCTCTCTCTCTCTCTCTCTCTCTCTCTCTCTCTCTCTCTCTCTCTCTCTCTCTCTCTCTCTCTCTCTCTCTGAGGACCTGAGCCCTAGGACCATGCCCCAGGACTACCTGACATGATGACTCCTTGCTGTCCCCAGTCCACCTGGCCATGCTGCTGCTCCAGTTTCAACTGTCCTGCCTTATTATTATACGACCATGCTGGTCATTTATGAACATTTGAACATCTTGGCCATGTTCTGTTATAATCTCCACCCGGCACAGCCAGAAGAGGACTGACCACCCCACATAGCCTGGTTCCTCTCTAGGTTTCTTCCTAGGTTTTGGCCTCTCTAGGGAGTTTTTCCTAGCCACCGTGCTTCTACACCTGCATTGCTTGCTGTTTGGGGTTTTAGGCTGGGTTTCTGTACAGCACTTTGAGATATCAGCTGATGTACGAAGGGCTATATAAATAAATTTGATTTGATTTACACACAGCATACATTGTTTGTCCCATATTAGCTAAAGTAACGTCCTAGTCAACATAGCTAATAGAACTAATGCGTTAGTGAACCCACTACAACCATGCAGTAACATTACAGTGTATAGTCAGTAAGCAGTTTAGCAGTTACACCGGAGGGCCCAGGCGGCAATAAATTAATAAAACCAAAAGCTTACCTTGACTTGGAAGAGTTCCAGTATTGTGTTGGATAGTCATAGTCAGCTAGCTAACATAGCATCCCTCTGTTTGAGCCGGGTGTTTGAGTAGGCTAAACTAGCCAGCTGCATTTGCAAGCTAAGTAAGTGAAACAATGTGAAAAAATCTCTCTCTCTCTCTCTCTCTTGCTTCTCCTTCATTTTTTAAGAAATTAATTTGTTGAAAACTGTTAAACTATTGTCTTTCTCTCTCTTTGAGTCAACTACTCACCACATTGTATGCACTGCAGTGCTCACTAGCTGCAGTTTATGCTTTCAGTACTAGATTCATTCTCTGATCCTTTGATTGGGTGAACAATATGTCAGTTCATGCTACAAGAGCTCTGATAGGTCAGAGGACATCCTCCAGAAGTTGTCATAATTACCTTGTAAGTCTATGGAAGGGGGTGAGAACCAATAGCCTCCGAGGTTTTGTATTGAAGTCAATGTACCAAGAGGAGGACGGAAGCTAGCTGTCTTCCGGCTACACCATGGTGCTACCCTACAGAGTGATGTTGAGGCTACTGTAGACCTTCATTGCAAAACATTGTGTTTTAATAAATTATTTGGTAATATGTGAACATATTTAGTATAGTTTTATCTAAAAATGATAACTTTTGAAATGTTTTAACATTTGTATTTTTATGAAATTCAGTGAAGATGATGGTCCTCCTCTTACTCCTCTGAGGAGCCTCCACTGGTGTGTGCATGTGTGTGTGTGGTGTATGTGTCTGTGTATATGTGTGTACCTTACTATGTTGCCAGTGGCTTTCCTCTCCTGAGGCAGCAGGTCGGGGCCTCGTAGCACCTCCTCCAGTAGAGTCATTACACCCATCTTTAGCTCACTGTTCATCTCAAAGTCCTGACACACACACAGGCACACACACACACACACAGGCGCACACACAGGCACGCACACACACACACACACACACACACACACACACACACACACACACACACACACACACACACACACACACACACACACACACACACAGGAACACACAGGCGCACATACAGGCGTACACACACACACACACACACACACACACACACACTTTTTAGATCATATCCTCAATAATTTCCAGTGCAATACATCTACAGAGGATGCTTTAAACCAGCGGTGTCAAACCCGCATTCGGTCTTCAACAAGGTCCGGAGGGCTGAACTGAAAATGTGTTTCCTCTGTGTCAAAGTTTGCAAAAAAATTGTCCTCTATCTACTGTTTTTGGAATGTTTGATGCTCCCTGAATTTCTAGCTTTCATTTAGGTGATAATTAGCGAGCTGGACCCAGTCAAGAAACTGTATGAATGTAGGTCCATTATCATTGACCATGATGTCCTTCTGGACAGACTGAAGAGGTGGGTTGGCCTCTTCGGTCCAGTTCTAAATTGGTTTAGGACCTATTAAACCAGTCAAGATTTTTTTGTCACCCTTGGTGTGCATAACTCAGAGAAAATATTTATCACAAGTGGCGTTCCACAAGGTTTGATTTGGATCCGGTACAGTTCAGTTTATATATGTTACCCCTTGGCAAGTGTTATCAGAAAGCACAGCATTGATTTTCACTGTTATGCAAACGATAGACAACTTTACATTTCTGTGTCACCAGAGGATTTTTAGCTCCACGGATAAATTATTAGACCGTATTAGTGATTTAAATACTTGGATGTCTCACAAATTCCTCCAGCTGAATCAAGACATGACCGAGGTGCTTATTGTTGGAGCCAAAGCACAGAGATAGAATCTGGCCGCACATTTTAATTCACTGGCAATAAAAATAAAACACCAGGTAAAAAACCTAGGTGCTGTTTTAGATTCTGAACTCAATTTTGAATCACACATTAGTAATGTGACCAAAATAGCTTTTTTCCACCTGAGGAACATTGCCAAGGTGAGGCCATTTCTCTCAGGATGATACAGAGAGACTCATCCATGCTTTTATTACAAGCAGATTTGACTAAAGTAATGCTCTCCTGTCTGGTCAACCCAAGAAAGCCATTGGTAAACTGTGAAACATAGAGAATGCTGCAGCACGGGTACTGAAAAAGTTTACACACATTACACCTGTTTTAAGATCTCTGCATTTGCTGCGTTTTAGAATTCCTTTTAAGATTATTTTATTGGTTTTTAAATCAATCTACGATTGTACACCCGAATAAATGTCAGACATGCTTTTAAGTTATGTACCTAGTAGGTTCCTCATGTCCTCTGGCACTGGCCTTATAACTATCCCAAAGCCAAGACCAAGAGGCATGGAGAGGCAGCCTTTAGTTACTATGCCCCCAGCTTCTGCAATAGCCTGCAGTCATGTCTACTACAATCCAGTCATGTCTACTACAGTCCAGTCATGTCTACTACAGTCCAGTCATGTCTACTACAGTCATGTCTACTACAGTCCAGTCATGTCGACTACAGTCCAGTCTACTACAGTCCAGTCCAGTCTACTACAGTCATGTCTACTACAGTCATGTCTACTACAGTCCAGTCATGTCTACTACAGTCATGTCTACTACAGTCCAGTCATGTCGACTACAGTCCAGTCCAGTCTACTACAGTCATGTCTACTACAGTCCAGTCATGTCTACTACAGTCGTGTATACTACAGTCGTGTCTACTACAGTCATGTCTACTACAGTCATGTCTACTACAGTCCAGTCATGTCTACTACAGTCATATCTACTACAGTCACGTCTACTACAGTCCAGTAATGTCTAGTACAGTCATGTCTACTACAGTCGTGTCTACTACAGTCATGTCTACTACAGTCATGTCTACTACAGTCGTGTCTACTACAGTCGTGTCTACTACAGTCTTGTCTACTACAGTCATGTCTACTACAGTCGTGTCTACTACAGTCCAGTCATGTCTACTACAGTCCAGTCGTGTCTACTACAGTCGTGTCTACTACAGTCGTGTCTACTACAGTCATGTCTACTACAGTCATGTCTACTACAGTCGTGTCTACTACAGTCGTGTCTACTACAGTCGTGTCTACAGTCATGTCTACTACAGTCCAGTCATGTCTACTACAGTACCTAGTACTTAGTAGGTTCCTCAAGTCCTCTGGCACTGGCCTTATAACTATCCCAAAGCCTAGACCAAGAGGCATGGAGAGGCAGCCTTTAGTTACTATGCCCCCAGCTTCTGCAGTCATGTCTACTACAATCCAGTCATGTCTACTACAGTCCAGTCATGTCTACTACAGTCCAGTCATGTCTACTACAGTCATATCTACTACAGTCCAGTCATGTCGACTACAGTCCAGTCCAGTCTACTACAGTCATGTCTACTACAGTCCAGTCATGTCTACTACAGTCATGTCTACTACAGTCCAGTCATGTCTACTACAGTCATGTCTACTACAGTCATGTCTACTATCGTCCAGTCATGTCTACTACAGTCATGTCTACTACAGTCCAGTCATATCTACTACAGTCATGTCTACTACAGTCGTGTCTACTACAGTCCAGTCATGTCTACTACAGTCATGTCTACTACAGTTGTGTATACTACAGTCGTGTCTACTACAGTCGTGTCTACTACAGTCATGTCTACTACAGTCATGTAATGTCTAGTAGTCATGTCTACTACAGTCGTGTCTACTACAGTCATGTCTACTACAGTCATGTCTACTACAGTCATGTCTACTACAGTCGTGTCTACTACAGTCGTGTCTACTACAGTCGTGTCAACTACAGTCCAGTCATGTCGACTATAGTCCAGTAATGTCTAGTACAGTCATGTCTACTACAGTCGTGTCTACTACAGTCATGTCTACTACAGTCATGTCTACTACAGTCATGTCTACTACAGTCATGTCTACTACAGTCCAGTCATGTCTAGTACAGTCATGTCTACTACAGTCGTGTCTACTACAGTCATGTCTACTACAGTCATGTCTACTACAGTCATGTCTACTACAGTCGTGTCTACTACAGTCGTGTCTACTACAGTCATGTCTACTACAGTCATGTCTACTACAGTCGTGTCTACTACAGTCCAGTCATGTCTACTACAGTCCAGTCATGTCTACTACAGTCATGTCTACTACAGTCATGTCTACTACAGTCGTGTCTACTAAAGTCGTGTCTACTACAGTCATGTCTACTACAGTCATGTCTACTACAGTCATGTCTACTACAGTCCAGTCATGTCTACTACAGTCATGTCTACTACAGTCATGTCTACTACAGTCCAGTCATGTCTACTACAGTCATGTCATGTCTACTACAGTCATGTCATGTCTACTACAGTCATGTCTACTACAGTCCAGTCATGTCTACTACAGTCCAGTCATGTCTACTACAGTCATGTCTACTACAGTCGTGTCTACTACCGTCATGTCTACTACCGTCATGTCTACTACAGTCATGTCTACTACAGTCGTGTCTACTACTGTCATGTCTACTACAGTCATGTCTACTACAGTCGTGTCTACTACAGTCATGTCTACTACAGTCATGTATACTACAGTCATGTCTACTACAGTCGTGTATACTACAGTCGTGTCTACTACAGTCATGTCTACTACAGTCCAGTCATGTCTACTACAGTCGTGTATACTACAGTCGTGTCTACTACAGTCATGTCTACTACAGTCATGTCTACTACAGTCATGTCTACTACAGTCCAGTCATGTCTACTACAGTCATGTCTACTACAGTCCAGTCATGTCGACTACAGTCCAGTCCAGTCTACTACAGTCATGTCTACTACAGTCATGTCTACTACAGTCCAGTCATGTCTACTACAGTCGTGTATACTACAGTCGTGTCTACTACAGTCATGCCTACTACAGTCATGTCTACTACAGTCCAGTCATGTCTACTACAGTCATATCTACTACAGTCACGTCTACTACAGTCCAGTAATGTCTAGTACAGTCATGTCTACTACAGTCGTGTCTACTACAGTCATGTCTACTACAGTCATGTCTACTACAGTCGTGTCTACTACAGTCGTGTCTACTACAGTCTTGTCTACTACAGTCATGTCTACTACAGTCGTGTCTACTACAGTCCAGTCATGTCTACTACAGTCCAGTCGTGTCTACTACAGTCGTGTCTACTACAGTCCAGTCATGTCTACTACAGTCCAGTCGTGTCTACTACAGTCGTGTCTACTACAGTCGTGTCTACTACAGTCATGTCTACTACAGTCCTCAAGTCCTCTGGCACTGGCCTTATAACTATCCCAAAGCCTAGACCAAGAGGCATGGAGAGGCAGCCTTTAGTTACTATGCCCCCAGCTTCTGCAGTCATGTCTACTACAATCCAGTCATGTCTACTACAGTCCAGTCATGTCTACTACAGTCCAGTCATGTCTACTACAGTCATATCTACTACAGTCCAGTCATGTCGACTACAGTCCAGTCCAGTCTACTACAGTCATGTCTACTACAGTCCAGTCATGTCTACTACAGTCATGTCTACTACAGTCCAGTCATGTCTACTACAGTCATGTCTACTACAGTCATGTCTACTATCGTCCAGTCATGTCTACTACAGTCATGTCTACTACAGTCCAGTCATATCTACTACAGTCATGTCTACTACAGTCGTGTCTACTACAGTCCAGTCATGTCTACTACAGTCATGTCTACTACAGTTGTGTATACTACAGTCGTGTCTACTACAGTCGTGTCTACTACAGTCATGTCTACTACAGTCATGTAATGTCTAGTAGTCATGTCTACTACAGTCGTGTCTACTACAGTCATGTCTACTACAGTCATGTCTACTACAGTCATGTCTACTACAGTCGTGTCTACTACAGTCGTGTCTACTACAGTCGTGTCAACTACAGTCCAGTCATGTCGACTATAGTCCAGTAATGTCTAGTACAGTCATGTCTACTACAGTCGTGTCTACTACAGTCATGTCTACTACAGTCATGTCTACTACAGTCATGTCTACTACAGTCATGTCTACTACAGTCCAGTCATGTCTAGTACAGTCATGTCTACTACAGTCGTGTCTACTACAGTCATGTCTACTACAGTCATGTCTACTACAGTCATGTCTACTACAGTCGTGTCTACTACAGTCGTGTCTACTACAGTCATGTCTACTACAGTCATGTCTACTACAGTCGTGTCTACTACAGTCCAGTCATGTCTACTACAGTCCAGTCATGTCTACTACAGTCATGTCTACTACAGTCATGTCTACTACAGTCGTGTCTACTAAAGTCGTGTCTACTACAGTCATGTCTACTACAGTCATGTCTACTACAGTCATGTCTACTACAGTCCAGTCATGTCTACTACAGTCATGTCTACTACAGTCATGTCTACTACAGTCCAGTCATGTCTACTACAGTCATGTCATGTCTACTACAGTCATGTCATGTCTACTACAGTCATGTCTACTACAGTCCAGTCATGTCTACTACAGTCCAGTCATGTCTACTACAGTCATGTCTACTACAGTCGTGTCTACTACCGTCATGTCTACTACCGTCATGTCTACTACAGTCATGTCTACTACAGTCGTGTCTACTACTGTCATGTCTACTACAGTCATGTCTACTACAGTCGTGTCTACTACAGTCATGTCTACTACAGTCATGTATACTACAGTCATGTCTACTACAGTCGTGTATACTACAGTCGTGTCTACTACAGTCATGTCTACTACAGTCCAGTCATGTCTACTACAGTCGTGTATACTACAGTCGTGTCTACTACAGTCATGTCTACTACAGTCATGTCTACTACAGTCATGTCTACTACAGTCCAGTCATGTCTACTACAGTCATGTCTACTACAGTCGTGTCTAATACAGTCATGTTTACTACAGTCATGTCTACTACAGTAATGTCTACTATAGTCCAGTCATGTCTAGTACAGTCGTGTCTAGTACAGTCATGTCTACTACAGTCATGTCTACTACAGTCCAGTCATGTCTAGTACAGTCGTGTCTACTACAGTCATGTCTACTACAGTTGTGTCTACTACAGTCGTGTCTACTACAGTCATGTCTACTACAGTCGTGTCTACTACAGTCATATCTACTACAGTCGTGTCTACAACAGTCATGTCTACTACAGTCGTGTCTACTACAGTCATGTCTAGTACAGTCGTGTCTACTACAGTCGTGTCTACTACAGTCATGTCTACTACAGTCGTGTCTACTACAGTCATGTCTACAACAGTCCAGTCATGTCTACTACAGTCCAGTCATGTCTACTACAGTCATGCCTACTACAGTCCAGTCATGTCTACTACAGTCATGTCTACTAATGTCTACTACAGTCATGTCTACTACAGTCCAGTCATGTCTACTACAGTCATGTCTACTACAGTCGTGTCTACTACAGTCAAGTCTACAACAGTCATGTCTACTACAGTCGTGTCTACTACAGTCGTGTCTACTACAGTCATGTCTACTACAGTCATGTCTACTACAGTCATGTCTACTACAGTCCAGTCATGTCTACTACAGTCCAGTCATGTCTACTACAGTCATGTCTACTACAGTCGTGTCTACTACAGTCGTGTCTACTAAAGTCGTGTCTACTACAGTCATGTCTACTACAGTCATGTCTACTACAGTCATGTCTACTACAGTCATGTCTACTACAGTCCAGTCATGTCTACTACAGTCATGTCTACTACAGTCCAGTCATGTCTACTACAGTCCAGTCATGTCTACTACAGTCATGTCATGTCTACTACAGTCATGTCTACTACAGTCATGTCTACTACAGTCCAGTCATGTCTACTACAGTCCAGTCATGTCTACTACAGTCGTGTCTACTACAGTCATGTCTACTACAGTCGTGTCTACTACAGTCATATCTACTACAGTCGTGTCTACAACAGTCATGTCTACTACAGTCGTGTCTACTACAGTCATGTCTAGTACAGTCGTGTCTACTACAGTCGTGTCTACTACAGTCATGTCTACTACAGTCGTGTCTACTACAGTCATGTCTACAACAGTCCAGTCATGTCTACTACAGTCCAGTCATGTCTACTACAGTCATGCCTACTACAGTCCAGTCATGTCTACTACAGTCATGTCTACTAATGTCTACTACAGTCATGTCTACTACAGTCCAGTCATGTCTACTACAGTCATGTCTACTACAGTCGTGTCTACTACAGTCAAGTCTACAACAGTCATGTCTACTACAGTCGTGTCTACTACAGTCGTGTCTACTACAGTCATGTCTACTACAGTCATGTCTACTACAGTCCAGTCATGTCTACTACAGTCCAGTCATGTCTACTACAGTCATGTCTACTACAGTCATGTCTACTACAGTCGTGTCTACTAAAGTCGTGTCTACTACAGTCATGTCTACTACAGTCATGTCTACTACAGTCATGTCTACTACAGTCCAGTCATGTCTACTACAGTCATGTCTACTACAGTCCAGTCATGTCTACTACAGTCCAGTCATGTCTACTACAGTCATGTCATGTCTACTACAGTCATGTCTACTACAGTCATGTCTACTACAGTCCAGTCATGTCTACTACAGTCCAGTCATGTCTACTACAGTCCAGTCATGTCTACTACAGTCATGTCATGTCTACTACAGTCATGTCTACTACAGTCATGTCTACTACAGTCCAGTCATGTCTACTACAGTCATGTCTACTACAGTCATGTCTACTAGTCATGTCTACTACAGTCATGTCTACTACAGTCATGTCTACTACAGTCGTGTCTACTACAGTCATGTCTACTACAGTCATGTCTACTACTCTACTAGTCATGTCTACTACAGTCGTGTCTACTACCGTCATGTCTACTACAGTCATGTCTACTACAGTCAGTGTCTACTACAGTCATGTCATACTACAGTCATGTATACTACAGTCATGTCTACTACAGTCGTGTCTACTACAGTCATGTCTACTACAGTCGTGTCTACTACAGTCGTGTCTACTACAGTCATGTCTACTACAGTCATGTCTACTACAGTCCAGTCATGTCTACTACAGTCATGTCTACTACAGTCGTGTCTACTACAGTCATGTTTACTACAGTCATGTCTACTACAGGAATGTCTACTATAGTCCAGTCATGTCTAGTACAGTCGTGTCTACTACAGTCATGTCTACTACAGTCATGTCTACTACAGTCCAGTCATGTCTAGTACAGTCGTGTCTACTACAGTCATGTCTACTACAGTCGTGTCTACTACAGTCGTGTCTACTACAGTCATGTCTACTACAGTCGTGTCTACTACAGTCATATCTACTACAGTCGTGTCTACAACAGTCATGTCTACTACAGTCGTGTCTACTACAGTCATGTCTAGTACAGTCATGTCTACTACAGTCGTGTCTACTACAGTCATGTCTACTACAGTCATGTCTACTACAGTCGTGTCTACTACAGTCATGTCTACAACAGTCCAGTCATGTCTACTACAGTCCAGTCATGTCTACTACAGTCATGTCTACTACAGTCCAGTCATGTCTACTACAGTCATGTCTACTAATGTCTACTACAGTCATGTCTACTACAGTCCAGTCATGTCTACTACAGTCATGTCTACTAGAGTCATATCTACTACAGTCACGTCTACTACAGTCCAGTAATGTCTAGTACAGTCATGTCTACTACAGTCGTGTCTACTACAGTCATGTCTACTACAGTCATGTCTACTACAGTCCAGTCATGTCTACTACAGTCATGTCTACTACAGTCATGTCTACTACAGTCCAGTCATGTCTACTACAGTCCAGTAATGTCTAGTACAGTCATGTCTACTACAGTCGTGTCTACTACAGTCATGTCTACTACAGTCGTGTCTACTACAGTCGTGTCTACTACAGTCGTGTCTACTACAGTCATGTCTACTACAGTCATGTCTACTACAGTCATGTCTACTACAGTCCAGTCATGTCTACTACAGTCATGTCTACTACAGTCATGTCTACTACAGTCCAGTCATGTCTACTACAGTCATGTCTACTACAGTCATGTCTACTACAGTCATGTCTACTACAGTCCAGTCATGTCTACTACAGTCCAGTCATGTCTACTACAGTCATGTCTTCTACAGTCATGTCTACTACAGTCCAGTCATGTCTACTACAGTCGTGTCTACTACCGTCATGTCTACTACCGTCATGTCTACTACAGTCATGTCTACTACAGTCGTGTCTACTACCGTCATGTCTACTACAGTCATGTCTACTACAGTCGTGTCTACTACAGTCATGTCTACTACAGTCATGTATACTACAGTCATGTCTACTACAGTCATGTCTACTACAGTCATGTCTACTACAGTCGTGTCTACTACAGTCGTGTCTACTACAGTTCAGTCATGTCTACTACAGTCCAGTCATGTCTACTACAGTCAAGTCTACTACAGTCCAGTCATGTCTACTACAGTCCAGTCATGTTTACTACAGACCAGTCATGTCTACTACAGTCCAGTCATGTCTACTATAGTCCTGTCATGTCTACTACAGTCCAGTCATGTCTACTACAGTCGTGTCATGTCTACTATAGTCATGTCTACTACAGTCATGTCTACTACAGTCCAGTCATGTCTACTACAGTCCAGTCATGTCTACTACAGTCCAGTCATGTCTACTATAGTCCAGTCATGTCTACTACAGTCCAGTCATGTCTACTACAGTCATGTGTACTACAGTCCAGTCATGTCTACTACAGTCATGTCTACTACAGTCCAGTCATGTCTACTACAGTCCTGTCATGTCTACTACAGTCATGTCATGTCTACTACAGTCATGTCTACTACAGTCATGTCATGTCTACTACAGTCATGTCTACTACAGTCCTGTCATGTTTACTACAGACCAGTCATGTCTACTACAGTCCAGTCATGTCTACTATAGTCCTGTCATGTCTACTACAGTCATGTCATGTCTACTACAGTCATGTCTACTACAGTCCAGTCATGTCTACTATAGTCCAGTCATGTCTACTACAGTCATGTCTACTACAGTCCAGTCATATCTACTACAGTCATGTGTACTACAGTCCAGTCATGTCTACTACAGTCATGTCTACTACAGTCCAGTCATGTCTACTACAGTCATGTCTACTACAGTCATGTCTACTACAGTCCAGTCATGTCTACTACAGTCCAGTCATGTCTACTACAGTCATGTCTACTACAGTCCAGTCATGTCTACTAAAGTCATGTCATGTCTACTAAAGTCATGTCTACTACAGTAATGTCTACTACAGTCATGTCTACTACAGTCATGTCTACTACAGTCCAGTCATGTCTACTACAATCCAGTCATGTCTACTACAGTCATGTCTACTACAGTCATGTCTACTATAGTCTTGTCTACTACAGTAATGTCTACTACAGTCATATCTACTACAGTCATGTCTACTACAGTCCAGTCATGTCTACTACAGTCCAGTCATGTCTACTACAGTCATATCTACTACAGTCATGTCTACTACAGTCCAGTCATGTCTACTACAGTCCAGTCATGTCTACTACAGTCTTGTCTACTACATTCATATCTACTACAGTCCAGTCATGTCTACTACAGTCCAGTCATGTCTACTACAGTCATATCTACTAGTCTTGTCTACTACAGTCCAGTCATGTCAACTACAGTCCAGTCCAGTCTACTACAGTCATGTCTACTACAGTCATGTCTACTACAGTCCAGTCATGTCTACTACAGTCATGTCTACTACAGTCATGTCTACTATCGTCCAGTCATGTCTACTACAGTCATGTCTACTACAGTCCAGTCATATCTACTACAGTCATGTCTACTACAGTCGTGTCTACTACAGTCCAGTCATGTCTACTACAGTCATGTCTACTACAGTCGTGTATACTACAGTCGTGTCTACTACAGTCATGTCTACTACAGTCATGTCTACTACAGTCGTGTCTACTACAGTCGTGTCTACTACAGTCGTGTCTACTACAGTCGTGTCTACTACAGTCATGTCTACTACAGTCATGTATACTACAGTCATGTCTACTACAGTCGTGTCTACTACAGTCGTGTCTACTACAGTCGTGTCTACTACAGTCATGTCTACTACAGTCATGTCTACTACAGACATGTCTACTACAGTCATGTCTACTACAGTCGTGTATACTACAGTCGTGTCTACTACAGTCATGTCTACTACAGTCCAGTCATGTCTACTACAGTCGTGTATACTACAGTCGTGTCTACTACAGTCATGTCTACTACAGTCATGTCTACTACAGTCATGTCTACTACAGTCCAGTCATGTCTACTACAGTCATGTCTACTACAGTCGTGTCTACTACAGTCATGTTTACTACAGTCATGTCTACTACAGTAATGTCTACTATAGTCCAGTCATGTCTAGTACAGTCGTGTCTACTACAGTCATGTCTACTACAGTCATGTCTACTACAGTCCAGTCATGTCTAGTACAGTCGTGTCTAGTACAGTCGTGTCTACTACAGTCATGTCTACTACAGTCGTGTCTACTACAGTCGTGTCTACTACAGTCATGTCTACTACAGTCGTGTCTACTACAGTCATATCTACTACAGTCATATCTACTACAGTCATGTCTACTACAGTCGTGTCTACTACAGTCATGTCTAGTACAGTCGTGTCTACTACAGTCGTGTCTACTACAGTCGTGTCTACTACAGTCATGTCTACTACAGTCGTGTCTACTACAGTCATGTCTACAACAGTCCAGTCATGTCTACTACAGTCCAGTCATGTCTACTACAGTCATGTCTACTACAGTCCAGTCATGTCTACTACAGTCATGTCTACTAATGTCTACTACAGTCATGTCTACTACAGTCCAGTCATGTCTACTACAGTCACGTCTACTACAGTCCAGTAATTTCTAGTACAGTCATGTCTACTACAGTCGTGTCTACTACAGTCATGTCTACTACAGTCATGTCTACTACAGTCATGTCTACTACAGTCATGTCTACTACAGTCATGTCTACTACAGTCATGTCTACTACAGTCGTGTCTACTACAGTCGTGTCTACTACAGTCATGTCTACTACAGTCATGTCTACTACAGTCATGTCTACTACAGTCCAGTCATGTCTACTACAGTCATGTCTACTAATTTCATGTCTACTACAGTCCAGTCATGTCTACTACAGTCCAGTCATGTCTACTACAGTCATGTCTACTACAGTCATGTCTACTACAGTCCAGTCATGTCTACTACAGTCGTGTCTACTACCGTCATGTCTACTACCGTCATGTCTACTACAGTCATGTCTACTACAGTCATGTCTACTACAGTCATGTCTACTACAGTCGTGTCTACTACCGTCATGTCTACTACAGTCATGTCTACTACAGTCGTGTCTACTACAGTCATGTATACTACAGTCATGTCTACTACAGTCGTGTCTACTACAGTCATGTCTACTACAGTCGTGTCTACTACAGTCGTGTCTACTACAGTCGTGTCTACTACAGTTCAGTCATGTCTACTACAGTCCAGTCATGTCTACTACAGTCAAGTCTACTACAGTCCAGTCATGTCTACTACAGTCCAGTCATGTTTACTACAGACCAGTCATGTCTACTACAGTCCAGTCATGTCTACTATAGTCCTGTCATGTCTACTACAGTCCAGTCATGTCTACTACAGTCATGTCATGTCTACTATAGTCATGTCTACTACAGTCATGTCTACTACAGTCCAGTCATGTCTACTACAGTCCAGTCATGTCTACTACAGTCCAGTCATGTCTACTATAGTCCAGTCATGTCTACTACAGTCCAGTCATGTCTACTACAGTCATGTGTACTACATTCCAGTCATGTCTACTACAGTCATGTCTACTACAGTCCAGTCATGTCTACTATAGTCCTGTCATGTCTACTACAGTCATGTCTACTACAGTCATGTCTACTACAGTCATGTCTACTACAGTCCAGTCATGTCTACTACAGTCATGTCTACTACAGTCATGTCTACTACAGTCCAGTCATGTCTACTACAGTCCAGTCATGTCTACTACAGTCATGTCTACTACAGTCCAGTCATGTCTACTAAAGTCATGTCATGTCTACTACAGTAAAGTCTACTACAGTCATGTCTACTACAGTCATGTCTACTACAGTCCAGTCATGTCTACTACAATCCAGTCATGTCTACTACAGTCATGTCTACTACAGTCATGTCTACTATAGTCTTGTCTACTACAGTCTTGTCTACTACAGTCTTGTCTACTACAGTCCAGTCATGTCTACTATAGTCCAGTCATGTCTACTACAGTCATGTCTTCCACAGTCATATCTACTACAGTCATGTCTACTACAGTCATGTCTACTACAGTCCAGTCATGTCTACTACAGTCCAGTCATGTCTACTACAGTCTTGTCTACTACATTCATATCTACTACAGTCCAGTCATGTCTACTACAGTCCAGTCATGTCTACTACAGTCATATCTACTAGTCTTGTCTACTACAGTCCAGTCATGTCAACTACAGTCCAGTCCAGTCTACTACAGTCATGTCTACTACAGTCATGTCTACTACAGTCCAGTCATGTCTACTACAGTCATGTCTACTACAGTCATGTCTACTATCGTCCAGTCATGTCTACTACAGTCATGTCTACTACAGTCCAGTCATATCTACTACAGACATGTCTACTACAGTCGTGTCTACTACAGTCCAGTCATGTCTACTACAGTCATGTCTACTACAGTCGTGTATACTACAGTCGTGTCTACTACAGTCGTGTCTACTACAGTCCAGTCATGTCTACTACAGTCATGTCTACTACAGTCATGTAATGTCTAGTAGTCATGTCTACTACAGTCGTGTCTACTACAGTCATGTCGACTACAGTCATGTCTACTACAGTCGTGTCTACTACAGTCGTGTCTACTACAGTCGTGTCAACTACAGTCCAGTCATGTCGACTATAGTCCAGTAATGTCTAGTACAGTCATGTCTACTACAGTCGTGTCTACTACAGTCATGTCTACTACAGTCATGTCTACTACAGTCATGTCTACTACAGTCCAGTCATGTCTACTACAGTCCAGTCATGTCTACTACAGTCATGTCTACTACAGTCGTGTCTACTACAGTCGTGTCTACTAAAGTCATGTCTACTACAGTCATGTCTACTACAGTCATGTCTACTACAGTCATGTCTACTACAGTCATGTCTACTACAGTCCAGTCATGTCTACTACAGTCATGTCTACTACAGTCCAGTCATGTCTACTACAGTCCAGTCATGTCTACTACAGTCCAGTCATGTCTACTACAGTCATGTCTACTACAGTCATGTCTACTACAGTCCAGTCGTGTCTACTACAGTCATGTCTACTACAGTCATGTCTACTACAGTCATGTCTACTACAGTCGTGTCTACTACCGTCATGTCTACTACCGTCATGTCTACTACAGTCATGTCTACTACAGTCGTGTCTACTACAGTCGTGTCTACTACAGTCATGTCTACTACAGTCATGTCTACTACAGACATGTCTACTACAGTCGTGTCTACTACAGTCGTGTCTACTACAGTCATGTCTACTACAGTCGTGTCTACTACAGTCATGTCTACTACAGTCGTGTATACTACAGTCGTGTCTACTACAGTCATGTCTACTACAGTCAGTCATGTCTACTACAGTCGTGTATACTACAGTCGTGTCTACTACAGTCATGTCTACTACAGTCATGTCTACTACAGTCCAGTCATGTCTACTACAGTCATGTCTACTACAGTCGTGTCTACTACAGTCATGTTTACTACAGTCATGTCTACTACAGTAATGTCTACTATAGTCCAGTCATGTCTAGTACAGTCGTGTCTAGTACAGTCGTGTCTACTACAGTCATGTCTACTACAGTCGTGTCTACTACAGTCGTGTCTACTACAGTCATGTCTACTACAGTCGTGTCTACTACAGTCATATCTACTACAGTCATATCTACTACAGTCATGTCTACTACAGTCGTGTCTACTACAGTCATGTCTAGTACAGTCGTGTCTACTACAGTCGTGTCTACTACAGTCATGTCTACTACAGTCATGTCTACTACAGTCATGTCTACAACAGTCCAGTCATGTCTACTACAGTCCAGTCATGTCTACTACAGTCATGTCTACTACAGTCCAGTCATGTCTACTACAGTCATGTCTACTAATGTCTACTACAGTCATGTCTACTACAGTCCAGTCATGTCTACTACAGTCATGTCTACTAATGTCTACTACAGTCATGTCTACTACAGTCCAGTCGTGTCTACTACAGTCATGTCTACTACAGTCGTGTCTACTACAGTCATGTCTACTACAGTCATGTCTACTACAGTCGTGTCTACTACAGTCATGTCTACTACAGTCATGTCTACTACAGTCCAGTCATGTCTACTACAGTCATGTCTACTAATTTCATGTCTACTACAGTCCAGTCATGTCTACTACAGTCCAGTCATGTCTACTACAGTCATGTCTACTACAGTCATGTCTACTACAGTCCAGTCATGTCTACTACAGTCGTGTCTACTACCGTCATGTCTACTACCGTCATGTCTACTACAGTCATGTCTACTACAGTCATGTCTACTACAGTCGTGTCTACTACCGTCATGTCTACTACAGTCATGTCTACTACAGTCGTGTCTACTACAGTCGTGTCTACTACAGTCATGTCTACTACAGTCATGTCTACTACAGTCATGTCTACTACAGTCGTGTCTACTACAGTCGTGTCTACTACAGTTCAGTCATGTCTACTACAGTCCAGTCATGTCTACTACAGTCAAGTCTACTACAGTCGTGTCTACTACCGTCATGTCTACTACAGTCATGTCTACTACAGTCGTGTCTACTACCGTCATGTCTACTACCGTCATGTCTACTTCAGTCATGTCTACTATAGTCGTGTCTACTACCGTCATGTCTACTACAGTCATGTCTACTACAGTCGTGTCTACTACAGTCGTGTCTACTACAGTCATGTATACTACAGTCATGTCTACTACAGTCGTGTCTACTACAGTCATGTCTACTACAGCCGTGTCTACTACAGTCATGTCTACTACAGTTCAGTCATGTCTACTACAGTCCAGTCATGTCTACTACAGTCAAGTCTACTACAGTCCAGTCATGTTTACTACAGTCCAGTCATGTCTACTACAGTCATGTCATGTCTACTACAGTCCAGTCATGTCTACTACAGTCATGTCATGTCTACTATAGTCATGTCTATTACAGTCATGTCTACTACAGTCCAGTCATGTCTACTACAGTCCAGTCATGTCTACTACAGTCCAGTCATGTCTACTATAGTCCAGTCATGTCTACTACAGTCCAGTCATGTCTACTACAGTCCAGTCATGTCTACTACAGTCATGTGTACTACAGTCCAGTCATGTCTACTACAGTCATGTTTACTACAGTCATGTCTACTACAGTAATGTCTACTATAGTCCAGTCATGTCTAGTACAGTCGTGTCTAGTACAGTCGTGTCTACTACAGTCATGTCTACTACAGTCGTGTCTACTACAGTCGTGTCTACTACAGTCATGTCTACTACAGTCATGTCTACTACAGTCATATCTACTACAGTCATATCTACTACAGTCATGTCTACTACAGTCGTGTCTACTACAGTCATGTCTAGTACAGTCGTGTCTACTACAGTCGTGTCTACTACAGTCATGTCTACTACAGTCATGTCTACTACAGTCATGTCTACAACAGTCCAGTCATGTCTACTACAGTCCAGTCATGTCTACTACAGTCATGTCTACTACAGTCCAGTCATGTCTACTACAGTCATGTCTACTAATGTCTACTACAGTCATGTCTACTACAGTCCAGTCATGTCTACTACAGTCATGTCTACTAATGTCTACTACAGTCATGTCTACTACAGTCCAGTCGTGTCTACTACAGTCATGTCTACTACAGTCGTGTCTACTACAGTCATGTCTACTACAGTCATGTCTACTACAGTCGTGTCTACTACAGTCATGTCTACTACAGTCATGTCTACTACAGTCCAGTCATGTCTACTACAGTCATGTCTACTAATTTCATGTCTACTACAGTCCAGTCATGTCTACTACAGTCCAGTCATGTCTACTACAGTCATGTCTACTACAGTCATGTCTACTACAGTCCAGTCATGTCTACTACAGTCATGTCTACTACCGTCATGTCTACTACCGTCATGTCTACTACAGTCATGTCTACTACAGTCATGTCTACTACAGTCGTGTCTACTACCGTCATGTCTACTACAGTCATGTCTACTACAGTCGTGTCTACTACAGTCGTGTCTACTACAGTCATGTCTACTACAGTCATGTCTACTACAGTCGTGTCTACTACAGTCGTGTCTACTACAGTTCAGTCATGTCTACTACAGTCCAGTCATGTCTACTACAGTCAAGTCTACTACAGTCGTGTCTACTACCGTCATGTCTACTACAGTCATGTCTACTACAGTCGTGTCTACTACCGTCATGTCTACTACCGTCATGTCTACTACAGTCATGTCTACTACAGTCGTGTCTACTACCGTCATGTCTACTACAGTCATGTCTACTACAGTCGTGTCTACTACAGTCGTGTCTACTACAGTCATGTATACTACAGTCATGTCTACTACAGTCGTGTCTACTACAGTCATGTCTACTACAGTCGTGTCTACTACAGTCGTGTCTACTACAGTTCAGTCATGTCTACTACAGTCCAGTCATGTCTACTACAGTCAAGTCTACTACAGTCCAGTCATGTTTACTACAGTCCAGTCATGTCTACTACAGTCATGTCATGTCTACTACAGTCCAGTCATGTCTACTACAGTCATGTCATGTCTACTATAGTCATGTCTACTACAGTCATGTCTACTACAGTCCAGTCATGTCTACTACAGTCCAGTCATGTCTACTACAGTCCAGTCATGTCTACTATAGTCCAGTCATGTCTACTACAGTCCAGTCATGTCTACTACAGTCATGTGTACTACAGTCCAGTCATGTCTACTACAGTCATGTCTACTACAGTCCAGTCATGTCTACTACAGTCCAGTCATGTTTACTACAGACCAGTCATGTCTACTACAGTCCAGTCATGTCTACTATAGTCCTGTCATGTCTACTACAGTCATGTCATGTCTACTACAGTCATGTCATGTCTACTACAGTCATGTCTACTACAGTCCAGTCATGTCTACTATAGTCAGTCATGTCTACTACAGTCATGTCTACTACAGTCCAGTCATATCTACTACAGTCATGTGTACTACAGTCCAGTCATGTCTACTAGTCATGTCTACTACAGTCATGTCTACTACAGTCCAGTCATGTCTACTACAGTCATGTCTACTACAGTCATGTCTACTACAGTCATGTCTACTACAGTCATGTCTACTACAGTCATGTCTACTACAGTCATGTCTACTACAGTCCAGTCATGTCTACTACAATCCAGTCATGTCTACTACAGTCATGTCTACTACAGTCATGTCTACTATAGTCTTGTCTACTACAGTCTTGTCTACTACAGTCTTGTCTACTATAGTCCAGTCATGTCTACTATAGTCCAGTCATGTCTACTACAGTCATATCTACTACAGTCATGTCTACTACAGTCCAGTCATGTCTACTACAGTCCAGTCATGTCTACTACAGTCATATCTACTACAGTCATGTCTACTACAGTCCAGTCATGTCTACTACAGTCAGTCATGTCTACTACAGTCATGTCTACTATCTTGTCTACTAGTCATGTCTACTACAGTCCAGTCATGTCTACTACAGTCCAGTCATGTCTACTACAGTCATGTCTACTACAGTCATGTCTACTACAGTCCAGTCATGTCTACTACAGTCATGTCTACTACAGTCGTGTATACTACAGTCGTGTCTACTACAGTCATGTCTACTACAGTCCAGTCATGTCTACTACAGTCATGTCTACTACAGTCATGTAATGTCTAGTAGTCATGTCTACTACAGTCATGTCTACTACAGTCATGTCTACTACAGTCATGTCTACTACAGTCATGTCTACTACAGTCGTGTCTACTACAGTCATGTCTACTACAGTCGTGTCAACTACAGTCCAGTCATGTCTATAGTCCAGTAATGTCTAGTACAGTCATGTCTACTACAGTCGTGTCTACTACAGTCATGTCTACTACAGTCATGTCTACTACAGTCCAGTCATGTCTACTACAGTCATGTCTACTACAGTCATGTCTACTACAGTCATGTCTACTAAAGTCGTGTCTACTACAGTCATGTCTACTACAGTCATGTCTACTACAGTCATGTCTACTACAGTCATGTCTACTACAGTCCAGTCATGTCTACTACAGTCATGTCTACTACAGTCCAGTCATGTCTACTACAGTCCAGTCATGTCTACTACAGTCCAGTCATGTCTACTACAGTCATGTCTACTACAGTCATGTCTACTACAGTCCAGTCATGTCTACTACAGTCATGTCTACTACAGTCATGTCTACTACAGTCGTGTCTACTACCGTCATGTCTACTACCGTCATGTCTACTACAGTCATGTCTACTACAGTCATGTCTACTACAGTCGTGTCTACTACAGTCGTGTCTACTCAGTCGTGTCTACTAAAGTCATGTCTACTACAGTCATGTATACTACAGTCATGTCTACTGTCGTGTCTACTACAGTCATGTCTACTACAGTCGTGTCTTCTACAGTCGTGTCTACTACAGTCATGTCTACTACAGTCGTGTATACTAGTCACTACAGTCATGTCTACTACAGTCCAGTCATGTCTACTACAGTCGTGTATACTACAGTCGTGTCTACTACAGTCATGTCTACTACAGTCATGTCTACTACAGTCATGTCTACTACAGTCCAGTCATGTCTACTACAGTCATGTCTACTACAGTCGTGTCTACTACAGTCATGTTTACTACAGTCATGTCTACTACAGTAATGTCTACTATAGTCCAGTCATGTCTAGTACAGTCGTGTCTAGTACAGTCGTGTCTACTACAGTCATGTCTACTACAGTCATGTCTACTACAGTCGTGTCTACTACAGTCATGTCTACTACAGTCGTGTCTACTACAGTCATATCTACTACAGTCATATCTACTACAGTCATGTCTACTACAGTCATGTCTACTACAGTCATGTCTAGTACAGTCATGTCTACTACAGTCGTGTCTACTACAGTCATGTCTACTACAGTCATGTCTACTACAGTCATGTCTACAACAGTCCAGTCATGTCTACTACAGTCCAGTCATGTCTACTACAGTCATGTCTACTACAGTCCAGTCATGTCTACTACAGTCATGTCTACTAATGTCTACTACAGTCATGTCTACTACAGTCCAGTCATGTCTACTACAGTCATGTCTACTAATGTCTACTACAGTCATGTCTACTACAGTCCAGTCGTGTCTACTACAGTCATGTCTACTACAGTCGTGTCTACTACAGTCATGTCTACTACAGTCATGTCTACTACAGTCATGTCTACTACAGTCATGTCTACTACAGTCATGTCTACTACAGTACAGTCATGTCTACTACAGTCATGTCAGTCATGTCTACTACAGTCATGTCTACTACAGTCCAGTCATGTCTACTACATGTCTACTACAGTCATGTCTACTACAGTCCAGTCATGTCTACTACAGTCGTGTCTACTACCGTCATGTCTACTACCGTCATGTCTACTACAGTCATGTCTACTACAGTCATGTCTACTACAGTCATGTCTACTACAGTCATGTCTACTACAGTCATGTCTACTACAGTCGTGTCTACTACAGTCATGTCTACTACAGTCATGTCTACTACAGTCATGTCTACTACAGTCGTGTCTACTACAGTCTACTACAGTCGTGTCTACTACAGTCAGTGTGTCTACTACAGTCCAGTCATGTCTACTACAGTCAAGTCTACTACAGTCGTGTCTACTACCGTCATGTCTACTACAGTCATGTCTACTACAGTCGTGTCTACTACCGTCATGTCTACTACCGTCATGTCTACTACAGTCATGTCTACTACAGTCGTGTCTACTACCGTCATGTCTACTACAGTCATGTCTACTACAGTCGTGTCTACTACAGTCATGTCTACTACAGTCATGTATACTACAGTCATGTCTACTACAGTCGTGTCTACTACAGTCATGTCTACTACAGCCGTGTCTACTACAGTCGTGTCTACTACAGTTCAGTCATGTCTACTACAGTCCAGTCATGTCTACTACAGTCAAGTCTACTACAGTCCAGTCATGTTTACTACAGTCCAGTCATGTCTACTACAGTCATGTCATGTCTACTACAGTCCAGTCATGTCTACTACAGTTATGTCATGTCTACTATAGTCATGTCTACTACAGTCATGTCTACTACAGTCCAGTCATGTCTACTACAGTCCAGTCATGTCTACTACAGTCCAGTCATGTCTACTATAGTCCAGTCATGTCTACTACAGTCCAGTCATGTCTACTACAGTCATGTGTACTACAGTCCAGTCATGTCTACTACAGTCATGTCTACTACAGTCCAGTCATGTCTACTACAGTCCAGTCATGTTTACTACAGACCAGTCATGTCTACTACAGTCCAGTCATGTCTACTATAGTCCTGTCATGTCTACTACAGTCATGTCATGTCTACTACAGTCATGTCATGTCTACTACAGTCATGTCTACTACAGTCCAGTCATGTCTACTATAGTCCAGTCATGTCTACTACAGTCATGTCTACTACAGTCCAGTCATATCTACTACAGTCATGTGTACTACAGTCCAGTCATGTCTACTACAGTCATGTCTACTACAGTCCAGTCATGTCTACTACAGTCATGTCTACTACAGTCATGTCTACTACAGTCCAGTCATGTCTACTACAGTAATGTCTACTACAGTCATGTCTACTACAGTCATGTCTACTACAGTCCAGTCATGTCTACTACTCCAGTCATGTCTACTCCAGTCATGTCTACTACAGTCATGTCTACTACAGTCATGTCTACTACAGTCTTGTCTACTACAGTCTTGTCTACTACAGTCTTGTCTACTATAGTCAGTCATGTCTACTACAGTCATATCTACTACAGTCATGTCTACTACAGTCAGTCATGTCTACTACAGTCCAGTCATGTCTACTACAGTCATATCTACTAGTCTTGTCTACTACAGTCCAGTCATGTCAACTACAGTCCAGTCCAGTCTACTACAGTCATGTCTACTACAGTCATGTCTACTACAGTCCAGTCATGTCTACTACAGTCATGTCTACTACAGTCATGTCTACTATCGTCCAGTCATGTCTACTACAGTCCTGTCTACTACAGTCCAGTCATATCTACTACAGTCATGTCTACTACAGTCGTGTCTACTACAGTCCAGTCATGTCTACTACAGTCATGTCTACTACAGTCGTGTATACTACAGTCATGTCTACTACAGTCAGTCTACTACAGTCCAGTCATGTCTACTACAGTCATGTCTACTACAGTCATGTAATGTCTAGTAGTCATGTCTACTACAGTCGTGTCTACTACAGTCATGTCTACTACAGTCATGTCTACTACAGTCATGTCTACTACAGTCGTGTCTACTACAGTCATGTCTACTACAGTCATGTCAGTCATGTCTACTACAGTCATGTCTAGTACAGTCATGTCTACTACAGTCGTGTCTACTACAGTCATGTCTACTACAGTCATGTCTACTACAGTCGTGTCTACTACAGTCCAGTCATGTCTACTACAGTCAGTCATGTCTACTACAGTCATGTCTACTACAGTCGTGTCTACTACAGTCATGTCTACTAAAGTCATGTCTACTACAGTCATGTCTACTACAGTCATGTCTACTACAGTCATGTCTACTACAGTCCAGTCATGTCTACTATAGTCCTGTCATGTCTACTACAGTCCAGTCATGTCTACTACAGTCATGTCATGTCTACTATAGTCATGTCTACTACAGTCATGTCTACTACAGTCCAGTCATGTCTACTACAGTCCAGTCATGTCTACTACAGTCCAGTCATGTCTACTATAGTCCAGTCATGTCTACTACAGTCCAGTCATGTCTACTACAGTCATGTGTACTACAGTCCAGTCATGTCTACTACAGTCATGTCTACTACAGTCCAGTCATGTCTACTATAGTCCTGTCATGTCTACTACAGTCATGTCTACTACAGTCATGTCTACTACAGTCATGTCTACTACAGTCCAGTCATGTCTACTACAGTCATGTCTACTACAGTCATGTCTACTACAGTCCAGTCATGTCTACTACAGTCCAGTCATGTCTACTACAGTCATGTCTACTACAGTCCAGTCATGTCTACTAAAGTCATGTCATGTCTACTACAGTAAAGTCTACTACAGTCATGTCTACTACAGTCATGTCTACTACAGTCCAGTCATGTCTACTACAATCCAGTCATGTCTACTACAGTCATGTCTACTACAGTCATGTCTACTATAGTCTTGTCTACTACAGTCTTGTCTACTACAGTCTTGTCTACTACAGTCCAGTCATGTCTACTACAGTCATGTCTACTACAGTCATGTCTACTACAGTCATATCTACTACAGTCATATCTACTACAGTCATGTCTACTACAGTCCAGTCATGTCTACTACAGTCCAGTCATGTCTACTACAGTCTTGTCTACTACATTCATATCTACTACAGTCCAGTCATGTCTACTACAGTCCAGTCATGTCTACTACAGTCATATCTACTAGTCTTGTCTACTACAGTCCAGTCATGTCAACTACAGTCCAGTCCAGTCTACTACAGTCATGTCTACTACAGTCATGTCTACTACAGTCATGTCTACTACAGTCATGTCTAGTCATGTCTACTACAGTCCAGTCATGTCTACTACAGTCATGTCTACTACAGTCCAGTCATGTCTACTACAGTCATGTCTACTACAGTCATATCTACTACAGTCATGTCTACTACAGTCGTGTCTACTACAGTCCAGTCATGTCTACTACAGTCATGTCTACTACAGTCGTGTATACTACAGTCGTGTCTACTACAGTCGTGTCTACTACAGTCCAGTCATGTCTACTACAGTCATGTCTACTACAGTCATGTAATGTCTAGTAGTCATGTCTACTACAGTCGTGTCTACTACAGTCATGTCTACTACAGTCATGTCTACTACAGTCGTGTCTACTACAGTCGTGTCTACTACAGTCGTGTCAACTACAGTCCAGTCATGTCGACTATAGTCCAGTAATGTCTAGTACAGTCATGTCTACTACAGTCGTGTCTACTACAGTCATGTCTACTACAGTCATGTCTACTACAGTCGTGTCTACTACAGTCCAGTCATGTCTACTACAGTCCAGTCATGTCTACTACAGTCATGTCTACTACAGTCGTGTCTACTACAGTCGTGTCTACTAAAGTCGTGTCTACTACAGTCATGTCTACTACAGTCATGTCTACTACAGTCATGTCTACTACAGTCATGTCTACTACAGTCCAGTCATGTCTACTACAGTCATGTCTACTACAGTCATGTCTACTACAGTCCAGTCATGTCTACTACAGTCCAGTCATGTCTACTACAGTCATGTCATGTCTACTACAGTCATGTCTACTACAGTCCAGTCATGTCTACTACAGTCATGTCTACTACAGTCATGTCTACTACAGTCGTGTCTACTACCGTCATGTCTACTACCGTCATGTCTACTACAGTCATGTCTACTACAGTCATGTCTACTACAGTCGTGTCTACTACAGTCGTGTCTACTACAGTCGTGTCTACTAAAGTCATGTCTACTACAGTCATGTATACTACAGTCATGTCTACTACAGTCGTGTCTACTACAGTCATGTCTACTACAGTCGTGTCTACTACAGTCGTGTCTACTACAGTCATGTCTACTACAGTCGTGTATACTACAGTCGTGTCTACTACAGTCATGTCTACTACAGTCCAGTCATGTCTACTACAGTCGTGTATACTACAGTCGTGTCTACTACAGTCATGTCTACTACAGTCATGTCTACTACAGTCATGTCTACTACAGTCCAGTCATGTCTACTACAGTCATGTCTACTACAGTCGTGTCTACTACAGTCATGTTTACTACAGTCATGTCTACTACAGTAATGTCTACTATAGTCCAGTCATGTCTAGTACAGTCGTGTCTAGTACAGTCGTGTCTACTACAGTCATGTCTACTACAGTCGTGTCTACTACAGTCGTGTCTACTACAGTCATGTCTACTACAGTCGTGTCTACTACAGTCATATCTACTACAGTCATATCTACTACAGTCATGTCTACTACAGTCGTGTCTACTACAGTCATGTCTAGTACAGTCGTGTCTACTACAGTCGTGTCTACTACAGTCATGTCTACTACAGTCATGTCTACTACAGTCATGTCTACAACAGTCCAGTCATGTCTACTACAGTCCAGTCATGTCTACTACAGTCATGTCTACTACAGTCCAGTCATGTCTACTACAGTCATGTCTACTAATGTCTACTACAGTCATGTCTACTACAGTCCAGTCATGTCTACTACAGTCATGTCTACTAATGTCTACTACAGTCATGTCTACTACAGTCCAGTCGTGTCTACTACAGTCATGTCTACTACAGTCGTGTCTACTACAGTCATGTCTACTACAGTCATGTCTACTACAGTCGTGTCTACTACAGTCATGTCTACTACAGTCATGTCTACTACAGTCCAGTCATGTCTACTACAGTCATTTCTACTAATTTCATGTCTACTACAGTCCAGTCATGTCTACTACAGTCCAGTCATGTCTACTACAGTCATGTCTACTACAGTCATGTCTACTACAGTCCAGTCATGTCTACTACAGTCGTGTCTACTACCGTCATGTCTACTACCGTCATGTCTACTACCGTCATGTCTACTACAGTCATGTCTACTACAGTCGTGTCTACTACCGTCATGTCTACTACAGTCATGTCTACTACAGTCGTGTCTACTACAGTCGTGTCTACTACAGTCATGTCTACTACAGTCATGTCTACTACAGTCATGTCTACTACAGTCGTGTCTACTACAGTCGTGTCTACTACAGTTCAGTCATGTCTACTACAGTCCAGTCATGTCTACTACAGTCAAGTCTACTACAGTCGTGTCTACTACCGTCATGTCTACTACAGTCATGTCTACTACAGTCGTGTCTACTACCGTCATGTCTACTACCGTCATGTCTACTTCAGTCATGTCTACTATAGTCGTGTCTACTACCGTCATGTCTACTACAGTCATGTCTACTACAGTCATGTCTACTACAGTCATGTCTACTACAGTCATGTCTACTACAGTCATGTCTACTACAGTCATGTCTACTACAGTCATGTCTACTACAGTCGTGTCTACTACAGTCGTGTCTACTACAGTCATGTCTACTACAGTCATGTCTACTACAGTCATGTCTACTACAGTCATGTCTACTACAGTCTGTCTACTACAGTTCAGTCATGTCTACTACAGTCCAGTCATGTCTACTACAGTCATGTCTACTACAGTCCAGTCATGTCTACTACAGTCATGTCTACTAGTCATGTCTACTACAGTCATGTCTACTACAGTCATGTCTACTACAGTCCAGTCATGTCTACTACAGTCATGTCATGTCTACTACAGTCATGTCTACTACAGTCGTGTCTACTACAGTCGTGTCAGTCATGTATACTACAGTCATGTCTACTACAGTCATGTCTACTACAGTCATGTCTACTACAGTCCAGTCATGTCTACTACAGTCCAGTCATGTCTACTACAGTCCAGTCATGTCTACTACAGTCATGTCTACTACAGTCATGTCTACTACAGTCCAGTCATGTCTACTACAGTCAGTCCAGTCATGTCTACTACAGTCGTGTCTAGTACAGTCATGTCTACTACAGTCATGTCTACTACAGTCATGTCTAGTCATGTCTACTACAGTCAGTCATGTGTCTACTACAGTCATGTCTACTACAGTCATGTCTACTACAGTCATGTATCAGTCATGTCTACTACAGTCATGTCTACTACAGTCATGTCTACTACAGTCGTGTCTACTACAGTCATGTCTACTGTCATGTCTACTACAGTCATGTCTACTACAGTCGTGTCTACTACAGTCATGTCTACTACAGTCCAGTCATGTCTACTACAGTCGTGTATACTACAGTCATGTCTACTACAGTCATGTCTACTACAGTCATGTCTACTACAGTCATGTCTACTACAGTCAGTCATGTCTACTACAGTCATGTCTACTACAGTCGTGTCTACTACAGTCATGTCTACTACAGTCATGTCTACTACAGTCATGTCTAGTACAGTCGTGTCTAGTACAGTCATGTCTACTACAGTCATGTCTACTACAGTCATGTCTACTACAGTCATGTCTACTACAGTCATGTCTACTACAGTCTACTACAGTCATGTCTACTACAGTCATATCTACTACAGTCATGTCTACTACAGTCCAGTCATGTCTACTACAGTCATGTCTACTACAGTCGTGTCTACTACAGTCATGTCTACTACAGTCATGTCTACTACAGTCATGTCTACTACAGTCCAGTCATGTCTACTACAGTCCAGTCATGTCTACTACAGTCATGTCTACTACAGTCAGTCATGTCTACTACAGTCATGTCTACTAATGTCTACTACAGTCATGTCTACTACAGTCCAGTCATGTCTACTACAGTCATGTCTACTGTCTACTACAGTCATGTCTACTACAGTCCAGTCATGTCTACTACAGTCATGTCTACTACAGTCGTGTCTACTACAGTCATGTCTACTACAGTCATGTCTACTACAGTCGTGTCTACTACAGTCATGTCTACTACAGTCATGTCTACTACAGTCCAGTCATGTCTACTACAGTCATGTCTCATGTCTACTACAGTCCAGTCATGTCTACTACAGTCCAGTCATGTCTACTACAGTCATGTCTACTACAGTCATGTCTACTACAGTCCAGTCATGTCTACTACAGTCGTGTCTACTACCGTCATGTCTACTACCGTCATGTCTACTACAGTCATGTCTACTACAGTCATGTCTACTACAGTCATGTCATGTCTACTACAGTCATGTCTACTACAGTCGTGTCTACTACAGTCACTGTCATGTCTACTACAGTCATGTCTACTACAGTCATGTCTACTACAGTCGTGTCTACTACAGTCGTGTCTACTACAGTTCAGTCATGTCTACTACAGTCCAGTCATGTCTACTACAGTCAAGTCTACTACAGTCGTGTCTACTACCGTCATGTCTACTACAGTCATGTCTACTACAGTCGTGTCTACTACCGTCATGTCTACTACCGTCATGTCTACTTCAGTCATGTCTACTATAGTCGTGTCTACTACCGTCATGTCTACTACAGTCATGTCTACTACAGTCGTGTCTACTACAGTCGTGTCTACTACAGTCATGTATACTACAGTCATGTCTACTACAGTCGTGTCTACTACAGTCATGTCTACTACAGCCGTGTCTACTACAGTCGTGTCTACTACAGTTCAGTCATGTCTACTACAGTCCAGTCATGTCTACTACAGTCAAGTCTACTACAGTCCAGTCATGTTTACTACAGTCCAGTCATGTCTACTACAGTCATGTCATGTCTACTACAGTCCAGTCATGTCTACTACAGTCATGTCATGTCTACTATAGTCATGTCTACTACAGTCATGTCTACTACAGTCCAGTCATGTCTACTACAGTCCAGTCATGTCTACTACAGTCCAGTCATGTCTACTATAGTCCAGTCATGTCTACTACAGTCCAGTCATGTCTACTACAGTCCAGTCATGTCTACTACAGTCATGTGTACTACAGTCCAGTCATGTCTACTACAGTCATGTTTACTACAGTCATGTCTACTACAGTAATGTCTACTACAGTCCAGTCATGTCTAGTACAGTCGTGTCTAGTACAGTCGTGTCTACTACAGTCATGTCTACTACAGTCGTGTCTACTACAGTCGTGTCTACTACAGTCATGTCTACTACAGTCGTGTCTACTACAGTCATATCTACTACAGTCATATCTACTACAGTCATGTCTACTACAGTCGTGTCTACTACAGTCATGTCTAGTACAGTCGTGTCTACTACAGTCGTGTCTACTACAGTCATGTCTACTACAGTCATGTCTACTACAGTCATGTCTACAACAGTCCAGTCATGTCTACTACAGTCCAGTCATGTCTACTACAGTCATGTCTACTACAGTCCAGTCATGTCTACTACAGTCATGTCTACTAATGTCTACTACAGTCATGTCTACTACAGTCCAGTCATGTCTACTACAGTCATGTCTACTAATGTCTACTACAGTCATGTCTACTACAGTCCAGTCGTGTCTACTACAGTCATGTCTACTACAGTCGTGTCTACTACAGTCATGTCTACTACAGTCATGTCTACTACAGTCGTGTCTACTACAGTCATGTCTACTACAGTCATGTCTACTACAGTCCAGTCATGTCTACTACAGTCATGTCTACTAATTTCATGTCTACTACAGTCCAGTCATGTCTACTACAGTCCAGTCATGTCTACTACAGTCATGTCTACTACAGTCATGTCTACTACAGTCCAGTCATGTCTACTACAGTCGTGTCTACTACCGTCATGTCTACTACCGTCATGTCTACTACAGTCATGTCTACTACAGTCATGTCTACTACAGTCGTGTCTACTACCGTCATGTCTACTACAGTCATGTCTACTACAGTCGTGTCTACTACAGTCGTGTCTACTACAGTCATGTCTACTACAGTCATGTCTACTACAGTCGTGTCTACTACAGTCGTGTCTACTACAGTTCAGTCATGTCTACTACAGTCCAGTCATGTCTACTACAGTCAAGTCTACTACAGTCGTGTCTACTACCGTCATGTCTACTACAGTCATGTCTACTACAGTCGTGTCTACTACCGTCATGTCTACTACCGTCATGTCTACTACAGTCATGTCTACTACAGTCGTGTCTACTACCGTCATGTCTACTACAGTCATGTCTACTACAGTCGTGTCTACTACAGTCGTGTCTACTACAGTCATGTATACTACAGTCATGTCTACTACAGTCGTGTCTACTACAGTCATGTCTACTACAGCCGTGTCTACTACAGTCGTGTCTACTACAGTTCAGTCATGTCTACTACAGTCCAGTCATGTCTACTACAGTCAAGTCTACTACAGTCCAGTCATGTTTACTACAGTCCAGTCATGTCTACTACAGTCATGTCATGTCTACTACAGTCCAGTCATGTCTACTACAGTCATGTCATGTCTACTATAGTCATGTCTACTACAGTCATGTCTACTACAGTCCAGTCATGTCTACTACAGTCCAGTCATGTCTACTACAGTCCAGTCATGTCTACTATAGTCCAGTCATGTCTACTACAGTCCAGTCATGTCTACTACAGTCATGTGTACTACAGTCCAGTCATGTCTACTACAGTCATGTCTACTACAGTCCAGTCATGTCTACTACAGTCCAGTCATGTTTACTACAGACCAGTCATGTCTACTACAGTCCAGTCATGTCTACTATAGTCCTGTCATGTCTACTACAGTCATGTCATGTCTACTACAGTCATGTCATGTCTACTACAGTCATGTCTACTACAGTCCAGTCATGTCTACTATAGTCCAGTCATGTCTACTACAGTCATGTCTACTACAGTCCAGTCATATCTACTACAGTCATTGTGTACTACAGTCCAGTCATGTCTACTACAGTCATGTCTACTACAGTCCAGTCATGTCTACTACAGTCATGTCTACTACAGTCATGTCTACTACAGTCCAGTCATGTCTACTACAGTAATGTCTACTACAGTCATGTCTACTACAGTCATGTCTACTACAGTCCAGTCATGTCTACTACAATCCAGTCATGTCTACTACAGTCATGTCTACTACAGTCATGTCTACTATAGTCTTGTCTACTACAGTCTTGTCTACTACAGTCTTGTCTACTATAGTCCAGTCATGTCTACTATAGTCCAGTCATGTCTACTACAGTCATATCTACTACAGTCATGTCTACTACAGTCCAGTCATGTCTACTACAGTCCAGTCATGTCTACTACAGTCATATCTACTAGTCTTGTCTACTACAGTCCAGTCATGTCAACTACAGTCCAGTCCAGTCTACTACAGTCATGTCTACTACAGTCATGTCTACTACAGTCCAGTCATGTCTACTACAGTCATGTCTACTACAGTCATGTCTACTATCGTCCAGTCATGTCTACTACAGTCCTGTCTACTACAGTCCAGTCATATCTACTACAGTCATGTCTACTACAGTCGTGTCTACTACAGTCCAGTCATGTCTACTACAGTCATGTCTACTACAGTCGTGTATACTACAGTCGTGTCTACTACAGTCGTGTCTACTACAGTCCAGTCATGTCTACTACAGTCATGTCTACTACAGTCATGTAATGTCTAGTAGTCATGTCTACTACAGTCGTGTCTACTACAGTCGTGTCTACTACAGTCATGTCTACTACAGTCATGTCTACTAGTCGTGTCTACTACAGTCGTGTCTACTACAGTCGTGTCAACTACAGTCCAGTCATGTCGACTATAGTCCAGTAATGTCTAGTACAGTCATGTCTACTACAGTCGTGTCTACTACAGTCATGTCTACTACAGTCATGTCTACTACAGTCCAGTCATGTCTACTACAGTCATGTCTACTACAGTCGTGTCTACTACAGTCGTGTCTACTAAAGTCGTGTCTACTACAGTCATGTCTACTACAGTCATGTCTACTACAGTCATGTCTACTACAGTCATGTCTACTACAGTCCAGTCATGTCTACTACAGTCATGTCTACTACAGTCCAGTCATGTCTACTACAGTCCAGTCATGTCTACTACAGTCCAGTCATGTCTACTACAGTCATGTCTACTACAGTCATGTCTACTACAGTCCAGTCATGTCTACTACAGTCATGTCTACTACAGTCATGTCTACTACAGTCGTGTCTACTACCGTCATGTCTACTACCGTCATGTCTACTACAGTCATGTCTACTACAGTCATGTCTACTACAGTCGTGTCTACTACAGTCGTGTCTACTACAGTCGTGTCTACTAAAGTCATGTCTACTACAGTCATGTATACTACAGTCATGTCTACTACAGTCGTGTCTACTACAGTCATGTCTACTACAGTCGTGTCTTCTACAGTCGTGTCTACTACAGTCATGTCTACTACAGTCGTGTATACTACAGTCGTGTCTACTACAGTCATGTCTACTACAGTCCAGTCATGTCTACTACAGTCGTGTATACTACAGTCGTGTCTACTACAGTCATGTCTACTACAGTCATGTCTACTACAGTCATGTCTACTACAGTCCAGTCATGTCTACTACAGTCATGTCTACTACAGTCGTGTCTACTACAGTCATGTTTACTACAGTCATGTCTACTACAGTAATGTCTACTATAGTCCAGTCATGTCTAGTACAGTCGTGTCTAGTACAGTCGTGTCTACTACAGTCATGTCTACTACAGTCGTGTCTACTACAGTCGTGTCTACTACAGTCATGTCTACTACAGTCGTGTCTACTACAGTCATATCTACTACAGTCATATCTACTACAGTCATGTCTACTACAGTCGTGTCTACTACAGTCATGTCTAGTACAGTCGTGTCTACTACAGTCGTGTCTACTACAGTCATGTCTACTACAGTCGTGTCTACTACAGTCATGTCTACAACAGTCCAGTCATGTCTACTACAGTCCAGTCATGTCTACTACAGTCATGTCTACTACAGTCCAGTCATGTCTACTACAGTCATGTCTACTAATGTCTACTACAGTCATGTCTACTACAGTCCAGTCATGTCTACTACAGTCATGTCTACTAATGTCTACTACAGTCATGTCTACTACAGTCCAGTCGTGTCTACTACAGTCATGTCTACTACAGTCGTGTCTACTACAGTCATGTCTACTACAGTCATGTCTACTACAGTCGTGTCTACTACAGTCATGTCTACTACAGTCATGTCTACTACAGTCCAGTCATGTCTACTACAGTCATGTCTACTAATTTCATGTCTACTACAGTCCAGTCATGTCTACTACAGTCCAGTCATGTCTACTACAGTCATGTCTACTACAGTCATGTCTACTACAGTCCAGTCATGTCTACTACAGTCGTGTCTACTACCGTCATGTCTACTACCGTCATGTCTACTACAGTCATGTCTACTACAGTCATGTCTACTACAGTCGTGTCTACTACCGTCATGTCTACTACAGTCATGTCTACTACAGTCGTGTCTACTACAGTCGTGTCTACTACAGTCATGTCTACTACAGTCATGTCTACTACAGTCGTGTCTACTACAGTCGTGTCTACTACAGTTCAGTCATGTCTACTACAGTCCAGTCATGTCTACTACAGTCAAGTCTACTACAGTCGTGTCTACTACAGTCATGTCTACTACAGTCATGTCTACTACAGTCGTGTCTACTACAGTCTACTACCGTCATGTCTACTACAGTCATGTCTACTACAGTCATGTCATGTCTACTACAGTCATGTCTACTACAGTCATGTCTACTACAGTCATGTCTACTACAGTCATGTCTACAGTCATGTCTACTACAGTCGTGTCTACTACAGTCATGTCTACTACAGCCGTGTCTACTACAGTCGTGTCTACTACAGTTCAGTCATGTCTACTACAGTCCAGTCATGTCTACTACAGTCAAGTCTACTACAGTCCAGTCATGTTTACTACAGTCCAGTCATGTCTACTACAGTCATGTCATGTCTACTACAGTCCAGTCATGTCTACTACAGTCATGTCATGTCTACTATAGTCATGTCTACTACAGTCATGTCTACTACAGTCCAGTCATGTCTACTACAGTCCAGTCATGTCTACTACAGTCCAGTCATGTCTACTATAGTCCAGTCATGTCTACTACAGTCCAGTCATGTCTACTACAGTCATGTGTACTACAGTCCAGTCATGTCTACTACAGTCATGTCTACTACAGTCCAGTCATGTCTACTACAGTCCAGTCATGTTTACTACAGACCAGTCATGTCTACTACAGTCCAGTCATGTCTACTATAGTCCTGTCATGTCTACTACAGTCATGTCATGTCTACTACAGTCATGTCATGTCTACTACAGTCATGTCTACTACAGTCCAGTCATGTCTACTATAGTCCAGTCATGTCTACTACAGTCATGTCTACTACAGTCCAGTCATATCTACTACAGTCATGTGTACTACAGTCCAGTCATGTCTACTACAGTCATGTCTACTACAGTCCAGTCATGTCTACTACAGTCATGTCTACTACAGTCATGTCTACTACAGTCCAGTCATGTCTACTACAGTAATGTCTACTACAGTCATGTCTACTACAGTCATGTCTACTACAGTCCAGTCATGTCTACTACAATCCAGTCATGTCTACTACAGTCATGTCTACTACAGTCATGTCTACTATAGTCTTGTCTACTACAGTCTTGTCTACTACAGTCTTGTCTACTATAGTCCAGTCATGTCTACTACAGTCATATCTACTACAGTCATGTCTACTACAGTCCAGTCATGTCTACTACAGTCCAGTCATGTCTACTACAGTCATATCTACTAGTCTTGTCTACTACAGTCCAGTCATGTCAACTACAGTCCAGTCCAGTCTACTACAGTCATGTCTACTACAGTCATGTCTAGTACAGTCCAGTCATGTCTACTACAGTCATGTCTACTACAGTCATGTCTACTATCGTCCAGTCATGTCTACTACAGTCCTGTCTACTACAGTCCAGTCATATCTACTACAGTCATGTCTACTACAGTCGTGTCTACTACAGTCCAGTCATGTCTACTACAGTCATGTCTACTACAGTCGTGTATACTACAGTCGTGTCTACTACAGTCGTGTCTACTACAGTCCAGTCATGTCTACTACAGTCATGTCTACTACAGTCATGTAATGTCTAGTAGTCATGTCTACTACAGTCGTGTCTACTACAGTCGTGTCTACTACAGTCATGTCTACTACAGTCATGTCTACTACAGTCGTGTCTACTACAGTCGTGTCTACTACAGTCGTGTCAACTACAGTCCAGTCATGTCGACTATAGTCCAGTAATGTCTAGTACAGTCCTGTCTACTACAGTCCAGTCATATCTACTACAGTCATGTCTACTACAGTCGTGTCTACTACAGTCCAGTCATGTCTACTACAGTCCAGTCATGTCTACTACAGTCATGTCTACTACAGTCGTGTCTACTACAGTCGTGTCTACTACAGTCGTGTCTACTAAAGTCGTGTCTACTACAGTCATGTCTACTACAGTCATGTCTACTACAGTCCAGTCATGTCTACTACAGTCATGTCTACTACAGTCCAGTCATGTCTACTACAGTCCAGTCATGTCTACTACAGTCATGTCTACTACAGTCATGTCTACTACAGTCCAGTCATGTCTACTACAGTCATGTCTACTACAGTCATGTCTACTACAGTCGTGTCTACTACCGTCATGTCTACTACCGTCATGTCTACTACCGTCATGTCTACTACAGTCGTGTCTACAACAGTCGTGTCTACTACAGTCATGTCTACTACAGTCATGTATACTACAGTCATGTCTACTACAGTCGTGTCTACTACAGTCGTGTCTACTACAGTCGTGTCTACTACAGTCGTGTCTACTACAGTCGTGTCTACTACAGTCATGTCTACTACAGTCATGTCTACTACAGTCGTGTCTACTACAGTCGTGTCTACTACAGTCATGTCTACTACAGTCATGTCTACTACAGACATGTCTACTACAGTCATGTCTACTACAGTCGTGTATACTACAGTCGTGTCTACTACAGTCATGTCTACTACAGTCATGTCTACTACAGTCCAGTCATGTCTACTACAGTCGTGTATACTACAGTCGTGTCTACTACAGTCATGTCTACTACAGTCATGTCTACTACAGTCATGTCTACTACAGTCCAGTCATGTCTACTACAGTCATGTCAACTACAGTCGTGTCTACTACAGTCATGTTTACTACAGTCATGTCTACTACAGTAATGTCTACTATAGTCCAGTCATGTCTAGTACAGTCGTGTCTACTACAGTCATGTCTACTACAGTCATGTCTACTACAGTCCAGTCATGTCTAGTACAGTCGTGTCTAGTACAGTCGTGTCTACTACAGTCATGTCTACTACAGTCGTGTCTACTACAGTCATGTCTACTACAGTCGTGTCTACTACAGTCATATCTACTACAGTCGTGTCTACAACAGTCATGTCTACTACAGTCGTGTCTACTACAGTCATGTCTACTACAGTCGTGTCTACTACAGTCGTGTCTACTACAGTCGTGTCTACTACAGTCATGTCTACTACAGTCGTGTCTACTACAGTCATGTCTACTACAGTCATGTCTACTACAGTCGTGTCTACTACAGTCATGTCTACTACAGTCATGTCTACTACAGCCGTGTCTACTACAGTCGTGTCTACTACAGTTCAGTCATGTCTACTACAGTCCAGTCATGTCTACTACAGTCAAGTCTACTACAGTCCAGTCATGTCTACTACAGTCCAGTCATGTTTACTACAGACCAGTCATGTCTACTACAGTCCAGTCATGTCTACTATAGTCCTGTCATGTCTACTACAGTCCAGTCATGTCTACTACAGTCATGTCATGTCTACTATAGTCATGTCTACTACAGTCATGTCTACTACAGTCATGTCTATACAGTCTCATGTCTACTACAGTCCAGTCATGTCTACTATAGTCCAGTCATGTCTACTACAGTCCAGTCATGTCTACTACAGTCATGTGTACTACAGTCCAGTCATGTCTACTACAGTCATGTCTACTACAGTCCAGTCATGTCTACTACAGTCCAGTCATGTTTACTACAGACCAGTCATGTCTACTATAGTCCTGTCATGTCTACTACAGTCATGTCATGTCTACTACAGTCATGTCATGTCTACTACAGTCATGTCTACTACAGTCCAGTCATGTCTACTATAGTCCAGTCATGTCTACTACAGTCATGTCTACTACAGTCCAGTCATATCTACTACAGTCATGTGTACTACAGTCCAGTCATGTCTACTACAGTCATGTCTACTACAGTCCAGTCATGTCTACTACAGTCATGTCTACTACAGTCATGTTTACTACAGTCCAGTCATGTCTACTACAGTCCAGTCATGTCTACTAAAGTCATGTTTACTACAGTAATGTCTACTACAGTCATGTCTACTACAGTCATGTCTACTACAGTCCAGTCATGTCTACTACAATCCAGTCATGTCTACTACAGTCATGTCTACTACAGTCATGTCTACTATAGTCTTGTCTACTACAGTCTTGTCTAGTACAGTCTTGTCTACTATAGTCCAGTCATGTCTACTACAGTCATATCTACTACAGTCATGTCTACTACAGTCCAGTCATGTCTACTACAGTCGTGTCTACTACAGTCGTGTCTACTACAGTTCAGTCATGTCTACTACAGTCCAGTCATGTCTACTACAGTCAAGTCTACTAGTCATGTCTACTACCGTCATGTCTACTACAGTCTTGTCTACTATAGTCCAGTCATGTCTACTATAGTCCAGTCATGTCTACTACAGTCATATCTACTACAGTCATGTCTACTACAGTCTACAGTCATGTCTACTACAGTGTCATGTCTACTACAGTCATGTCTACTACAGTCCAGTCATGTCTACTACAGTCCAGTCATGTTTACTACAGACCAGTCATGTCTACTACAGTCCAGTCATGTCTACTATAGTCCAGTCATGTCTACTACAGTCCAGTCATGTCTACTACAGTCATGTCATGTCTACTATAGTCCAGTCATGTGTACTACAGTCCAGTCATGTCTACTATAGTCCAGTCATGTCTACTATAGTCCAGTCATGTCTACTACAGTCCAGTCATGTCTACTATAGTCCAGTCATGTGTACTACAGTCCAGTCATGTCTACTACAGTCATGTCTACTACAGTCCAGTCATGTCTACTACAGTCCAGTCATGTTTACTACAGACCAGTCATGTCTACTACAGTCCAGTCATGTCTACTATAGTCCTGTCATGTCTACTACAGTCCAGTCATGTCTACTACAGTCATGTCTACTACAGTCCAGTCATGTCTACTATAGACCAGTCATGTCTACTACAGTCATGTCTACTACAGTCCAGTCATATCTACTACAGTCATGTGTACTACAGTCCAGTCATGTCTACTACAGTCATGTCTACTACAGTCCAGTCATGTCTACTACAGTCATGTCTACTACAGTCATGTCTACTACAGTCCAGTCATGTCTACTACAGTCCAGTCATGTCTACTACAGTCATGTCTACTACAGTCCAGTCATGTCTACTAAAGTCATGTCTACTACAGTAATGTCTACTACAGTAATGTCTACTACAGTCATGTCTACTACAGTCCAGTCATGTCTACTACAATCCAGTCATGTCTACTACAGTCATGTCTACTACAGTCATGTCTACTATAGTCTTGTCTACTACAGTCTTGTCTACTATAGTCAGTCATGTCTACTATAGTCCAGTCATGTCTACTACAGTCATGTCTTCCACAGTCATATCTACTACAGTCATATCTACTACAGTCATGTCTACTACAGTCCAGTCATGTCTACTACAGTCCAGTCATGTCTACTACAGTCTTGTCTACTACAGTCCAGTCATGTCTACTACAGTCATGTCTACTACAGTCATGTCTACTATAGTCTTGTCTACTACAGTCTTGTCTACTACAGTCTTGTCTACTATAGTCCAGTCATGTCTACTATAGTCCAGTCATGTCTACTACAGTCATGTCTTCCACAGTCATATCTACTACAGTCATATCTACTACAGTCATGTCTACTACAGTCCAGTCATGTCTACTACAGTCCAGTCATATCTACTACAGTCATGTCTACTACAGTCCAGTCATGTCTACTACAGTCCAGTCATGTCTACTACAGTCATATCTACTAGTCTTGTCTACTACAGTCCAGTCATGTCAACTACAGTCAGTCCAGTCTACTACAGTCATGTCTACTACAGTCTGTCTACTACAGTCATGTCTACTACAGTCATGTCTACTACAGTCATGTCTACTACAGACATGTCTACTACAGTCATGTCTACTACAGTCATGTCTACTACAGTCGTGTATACTACAGTCGTGTCTACTAGTCATGTCTACTACAGTCATGTCTACTACAGTCCAGTCATGTCTACTACAGTCGTGTATACTACAGTCGTGTCTACTACAGTCATGTCTACTACAGTCATGTCTACTACAGTCATGTCTACTACAGTCCAGTCATGTCTACTACAGTCATGTCAACTACAGTCGTGTCTACTACAGTCATGTTTACTACAGTCATGTCTACTACAGTAATGTCTACTATAGTCCAGTCATGTCTAGTACAGTCGTGTCTACTACAGTCATGTCTACTACAGTCATGTCTACTACAGTCCAGTCATGTCTAGTACAGTCGTGTCTAGTACAGTCGTGTCTACTACAGTCATGTCTACTACAGTCGTGTCTACTACAGTCATGTCTACTACAGTCGTGTCTACTACAGTCATATCTACTACAGTCGTGTCTACAACAGTCATGTCTACTACAGTCGTGTCTACTACAGTCATGTCTAGTACAGTCGTGTCTACTACAGTCGTGTCTACTACAGTCATGTCTACTACAGTCATGTCTACTACAGTCGTGTCTACTACCGTCATGTCTACTACAGTCATGTCTACTACAGTCGTGTCTACTACAGTCATGTCTACTACAGTCATGTCTACTACAGTCGTGTCTACTACCGTCATGTCTACTACAGCCGTGTCTACTACAGTCGTGTCTACTACAGTTCAGTCATGTCTACTACAGTCCAGTCATGTCTACTACAGTCAAGTCTACTACAGTCCAGTCATGTCTACTACAGTCCAGTCATGTTTACTACAGACCAGTCATGTCTACTACAGTCCAGTCATGTCTACTATAGTCCTGTCATGTCTACTACAGTCCAGTCATGTCTACTACAGTCATGTCATGTCTACTATAGTCATGTCTACTACAGTCATGTCTACTACAGTCCAGTCATGTCTACTATAGTCCAGTCATGTCTACTACAGTCATGTGTACTACAGTCATGTGTACTACAGTCCAGTCATGTCTACTACAGTCATGTCTACTACAGTCCAGTCATGTCTACTACAGTCCAGTCATGTTTACTACAGACCAGTCATGTCTACTATAGTCCTGTCATGTCTACTACAGTCATGTCATGTCTACTACAGTCATGTCAAGTCTACTACAGTCATGTCTACTACAGTCCAGTCATGTCTACTATAGTCCAGTCATGTCTACTACAGTCATGTCTACTACAGTCCAGTCATATCTACTACAGTCATGTGTACTACAGTCCAGTCATGTCTACTACAGTCATGTCTACTACAGTCCAGTCATGTCTACTACAGTCATGTCTACTACAGTCATGTTTACTACAGTCCAGTCATGTCTACTACAGTCCAGTCATGTCTACTAAAGTCATGTCTACTACAGTAATGTCTACTACAGTCATGTCTACTACAGTCATGTCTACTACAGTCCAGTCATGTCTACTACAATCCAGTCATGTCTACTACAGTCATGTCTACTACAGTCATGTCTACTATAGTCTTGTCTACTACAGTCTTGTCTAGTACAGTCTTGTCTACTATAGTCCAGTCATGTCTACTATAGTCCAGTCATGTCTACTACAGTCATATCTACTACAGTCATGTCTACTACAGTCCAGTCATGTCTACTACAGTCGTGTCTACTACAGTCGTGTCTACTACAGTTCAGTCATGTCTACTACAGTCCAGTCATGTCTACTACAGTCAAGTCTACTACAGTCGTGTCTACTACCGTCATGTCTACTACAGTCTTGTCTACTATAGTCCAGTCATGTCTACTATAGTCCAGTCATGTCTACTACAGTCATATCTACTACAGTCATGTCTACTACAGTCCAGTCATGTCTACTACAGTCGTGTCTACTACAGTCGTGTCTACTACAGTTCAGTCATGTCTACTACAGTCCAGTCATGTCTACTACAGTCAAGTCTACTACAGTCCAGTCATGTCTACTACAGTCCAGTCATGTTTACTACAGACCAGTCATGTCTACTACAGTCCAGTCATGTCTACTATAGTCCAGTCATGTCTACTACAGTCCAGTCATGTCTACTACAGTCATGTCATGTCTACTATAGTCCAGTCATGTGTACTACAGTCCAGTCATGTCTACTATAGTCCAGTCATGTCTACTATAGTCCAGTCATGTCTACTACAGTCCAGTCATGTCTACTATAGTCCAGTCATGTGTACTACAGTCCAGTCATGTCTACTACAGTCATGTCTACTACAGTCCAGTCATGTCTACTACAGTCCAGTCATGTTTACTACAGACCAGTCATGTCTACTACAGTCCAGTCATGTCTACTATAGTCCTGTCATGTCTACTACAGTCCAGTCATGTCTACTACAGTCATGTCTACTACAGTCCAGTCATGTCTACTATAGACCAGTCATGTCTACTACAGTCATGTCTACTACAGTCCAGTCATATCTACTACAGTCATGTGTACTACAGTCCAGTCATGTCTACTACAGTCATGTCTACTACAGTCCAGTCATGTCTACTACAGTCATGTCTACTACAGTCATGTCTACTACAGTCCAGTCATGTCTACTACAGTCCAGTCATGTCTACTACAGTCATGTCTACTACAGTCCAGTCATGTCTACTAAAGTCATGTCTACTACAGTAATGTCTACTACAGTAATGTCTACTACAGTCATGTCTACTACAGTCCAGTCATGTCTACTACAATCCAGTCATGTCTACTACAGTCATGTCTACTACAGTCATGTCTACTATAGTCTTGTCTACTACAGTCTTGTCTACTATAGTCCAGTCATGTCTACTATAGTCCAGTCATGTCTACTACAGTCATGTCTTCCACAGTCATATCTACTACAGTCATATCTACTACAGTCATGTCTACTACAGTCCAGTCATGTCTACTACAGTCCAGTCATGTCTACTACAGTCTTGTCTACTACAGTCCAGTCATGTCTACTACAGTCATGTCTACTACAGTCATGTCTACTATAGTCTTGTCTACTACAGTCTTGTCTACTACAGTCTTGTCTACTATAGTCCAGTCATGTCTACTATAGTCCAGTCATGTCTACTACAGTCATGTCTTCCACAGTCATATCTACTACAGTCATATCTACTACAGTCATGTCTACTACAGTCCAGTCATGTCTACTACAGTCCAGTCATATCTACTACAGTCATGTCTACTACAGTCCAGTCATGTCTACTACAGTCCAGTCATGTCTACTACAGTCATATCTACTAGTCTTGTCTACTACAGTCCAGTCATGTCAACTACAGTCCAGTCCAGTCTACTACAGTCATGTCTACTACAGTCAGTCTACTACAGTCGTGTCTACTACAGTCATGTCTACTACAGTCATGTCTACTACAGACATGTCTACTACAGTCATGTCTACTACAGTCATGTCTACTACAGTCGTGTATACTACAGTCGTGTCTACTACAGTCATGTCTACTACAGTCATGTCTACTACAGTCCAGTCATGTCTACTACAGTCGTGTATACTACAGTCGTGTCTACTACAGTCATGTCTACTACAGTCATGTCTACTACAGTCATGTCTACTACAGTCCAGTCATGTCTACTACAGTCATGTCAACTACAGTCGTGTCTACTACAGTCATGTTTACTACAGTCATGTCTACTACAGTAATGTCTACTATAGTCCAGTCATGTCTAGTACAGTCGTGTCTACTACAGTCATGTCTACTACAGTCATGTCTACTACAGTCCAGTCATGTCTAGTACAGTCGTGTCTAGTACAGTCGTGTCTACTACAGTCATGTCTACTACAGTCGTGTCTACTACAGTCATGTCTACTACAGTCGTGTCTACTACAGTCATATCTACTACAGTCGTGTCTACAACAGTCATGTCTACTACAGTCGTGTCTACTACAGTCATGTCTAGTACAGTCGTGTCTACTACAGTCGTGTCTACTACAGTCATGTCTACTACAGTCATGTCTACTACAGTCGTGTCTACTACCGTCATGTCTACTACAGTCATGTCTACTACAGTCGTGTCTACTACAGTCATGTCTACTACAGTCATGTCTACTACAGTCGTGTCTACTACCGTCATGTCTACTACAGCCGTGTCTACTACAGTCGTGTCTACTACAGTTCAGTCATGTCTACTACAGTCCAGTCATGTCTACTACAGTCAAGTCTACTACAGTCCAGTCATGTCTACTACAGTCCAGTCATGTTTACTACAGACCAGTCATGTCTACTACAGTCCAGTCATGTCTACTATAGTCCTGTCATGTCTACTACAGTCCAGTCATGTCTACTACAGTCATGTCATGTCTACTATAGTCATGTCTACTACAGTCATGTCTACTACAGTCCAGTCATGTCTACTATAGTCCAGTCATGTCTACTACAGTCCAGTCATGTCTACTACAGTCATGTGTACTACAGTCCAGTCATGTCTACTACAGTCATGTCTACTACAGTCCAGTCATGTCTACTACAGTCCAGTCATGTTTACTACAGACCAGTCATGTCTACTATAGTCCTGTCATGTCTACTACAGTCATGTCATGTCTACTACAGTCATGTCATGTCTACTACAGTCATGTCTACTACAGTCCAGTCATGTCTACTATAGTCCAGTCATGTCTACTACAGTCATGTCTACTACAGTCCAGTCATATCTACTACAGTCATGTGTACTACAGTCCAGTCATGTCTACTACAGTCATGTCTACTACAGTCCAGTCATGTCTACTACAGTCATGTCTACTACAGTCATGTTTACTACAGTCCAGTCATGTCTACTACAGTCCAGTCATGTCTACTAAAGTCATGTCTACTACAGTAATGTCTACTACAGTCATGTCTACTACAGTCATGTCTACTACAGTCCAGTCATGTCTACTACAATCCAGTCATGTCTACTACAGTCATGTCTACTACAGTCATGTCTACTATAGTCTTGTCTACTACAGTCTTGTCTAGTACAGTCTTGTCTACTATAGTCCAGTCATGTCTACTATAGTCCAGTCATGTCTACTACAGTCATATCTACTACAGTCATGTCTACTACAGTCCAGTCATGTCTACTACAGTCGTGTCTACTACAGTCGTGTCTACTACAGTTCAGTCATGTCTACTACAGTCCAGTCATGTCTACTACAGTCAAGTCTACTACAGTCGTGTCTACTACCGTCATGTCTACTACAGTCTTGTCTACTATAGTCCAGTCATGTCTACTATAGTCCAGTCATGTCTACTACAGTCATATCTACTACAGTCATGTCTACTACAGTCCAGTCATGTCTACTACAGTCGTGTCTACTACAGTCGTGTCTACTACAGTTCAGTCATGTCTACTACAGTCCAGTCATGTCTACTACAGTCAAGTCTACTACAGTCCAGTCATGTCTACTACAGTCCAGTCATGTTTACTACAGACCAGTCATGTCTACTACAGTCCAGTCATGTCTACTATAGTCCAGTCATGTCTACTACAGTCCAGTCATGTCTACTACAGTCATGTCATGTCTACTATAGTCCAGTCATGTGTACTACAGTCCAGTCATGTCTACTATAGTCCAGTCATGTCTACTATAGTCCAGTCATGTCTACTACAGTCCAGTCATGTCTACTATAGTCCAGTCATGTGTACTACAGTCCAGTCATGTCTACTACAGTCATGTCTACTACAGTCCAGTCATGTCTACTACAGTCCAGTCATGTTTACTACAGACCAGTCATGTCTACTACAGTCCAGTCATGTCTACTATAGTCCTGTCATGTCTACTACAGTCCAGTCATGTCTACTACAGTCATGTCTACTACAGTCCAGTCATGTCTACTATAGACCAGTCATGTCTACTACAGTCATGTCTACTACAGTCCAGTCATATCTACTACAGTCATGTGTACTACAGTCCAGTCATGTCTACTACAGTCATGTCTACTACAGTCCAGTCATGTCTACTACAGTCATGTCTACTACAGTCATGTCTACTACAGTCCAGTCATGTCTACTACAGTCCAGTCATGTCTACTACAGTCATGTCTACTACAGTCCAGTCATGTCTACTAAAGTCATGTCTACTACAGTAATGTCTACTACAGTAATGTCTACTACAGTAATGTCTACTACAGTCCAGTCATGTCTACTACAATCCAGTCATGTCTACTACAGTCATGTCTACTACAGTCATGTCTACTATAGTCTTGTCTACTACAGTCTTGTCTACTATAGTCCAGTCATGTCTACTATAGTCCAGTCATGTCTACTACAGTCATGTCTTCCACAGTCATATCTACTACAGTCATATCTACTACAGTCATGTCTACTACAGTCCAGTCATGTCTACTACAGTCTTGTCTACTACAGTCCAGTCATGTCTACTACAGTCATGTCTACTACAGTCATGTCTACTATAGTCTTGTCTACTACAGTCTTGTCTACTACAGTCTTGTCTACTATAGTCCAGTCATGTCTACTATAGTCCAGTCATGTCTACTACAGTCATGTCTTCCACAGTCATATCTACTACAGTCATATCTACTACAGTCATGTCTACTACAGTCCAGTCATGTCTACTACAGTCCAGTCATATCTACTACAGTCATGTCTACTACAGTCCAGTCATGTCTACTACAGTCCAGTCATGTTTACTACAGTCATATCTACTAGTCTTGTCTACTACAGTCCAGTCATGTCAACTACAGTCCAGTCCAGTCTACTACAGTCATGTCTACTACAGTCATGTCTACTACAGTCCAGTCATGTCTACTACAGTCCAGTCATGTCTACTACAGTCATGTCTACTACAGTCATATCTACTAGTCTTGTCTACTACAGTCCAGTCATGTCAACTACAGTCCAGTCCAGTCTACTACAGTCATGTCTACTACAGTCATGTCTACTACAGTCATGTCTACTATCGTCCAGTCATGTCTACTACAGTCATGTCTACTACAGTCCAGTCATATCTACTACAGACATGTCTACTACAGTCGTGTCTACTACAGTCCAGTCATGTCTACTACAGTCATGTCTACTACAGTCGTGTATACTACAGTCGTGTCTACTACAGTTGTGTCTACTACAGTCCAGTCATGTCTACTACAGTCATGTCTACTACAGTCATGTAATGTCTAGTAGTCATGTCTACTACAGTCATGTCTACTACAGTCATGTCTACTACAGTCATGTCTACTACAGTCATGTCTACTACAGTCATGTCTACTACAGTCCAGTCATGTCTACTACAGTCCAGTCATGTCTACTACAGTCATGTCTACTACAGTCGTGTCTACTACAGTCGTGTCTACTAAAGTCTGTCTACTACAGTCATGTCTACTACAGTCATGTCTACTACAGTCATGTCTACTACAGTCCAGTCATGTCTACTACAGTCCAGTCATGTCTACTACAGTCCAGTCATGTCTACTACAGTCATGTCTACTACAGTCATGTCTACTACAGTCCAGTCGTGTCTACTACAGTCATGTCTACTACAGTCATGTCTACTACAGTCGTGTCTACTACCGTCATGTCTACTACCGTCATGTCTACTACAGTCATGTCTACTACAGTCGTGTCTACTACAGTCATGTCTACTACAGTCATGTCTACTACAGACATGTCTACTACAGTCGTGTCTACTACAGTCGTCATGTCTACTACAGTCGTGTCTACTATAGTCATGTCTACTACAGTCATGTATACTACAGTCATGTCTACTACAGTCGTGTCTACTACAGTCATGTCTACTACAGTCATGTCTACTACAGTCATGTCTACTACAGTCATGTCTACTACAGTCATGTCTACTACAGACATGTCTACTACAGTCATGTCTACTACAGTCTGTATACTACAGTCGTGTCTACTACAGTCATGTCTACTACAGTCCAGTCATGTCTACTACAGTCGTGTATACTACAGTCGTGTCTACTACAGTCATGTCTACTACAGTCATGTCTACTACAGTCATGTCTACTACAGTCCAGTCATGTCTACTACAGTCATGTCTACTACAGTCGTGTCTACTACAGTCATGTTTACTACAGTAATGTCTACTATAGTCCAGTCATGTCTAGTAGTCGTGTCTACTACAGTCATGTCTACTACAGTCATGTCTACTACAGTCCAGTCATGTCTAGTACAGTCGTGTCTACTACAGTCGTGTCTACTACAGTCATGTCTACTACAGTCGTGTCTACTACAGTCATATCTACTACAGTCGTGTCTACAACAGTCATGTCTACTACAGTCCTGTCTACTACAGTCATGTCTAGTACAGTCGTGTCTACTACAGTCATGTCTACTACAGTCATGTCTACTACAGTCATGTCTACTACAGTCATGTCTACTACAGTCATGTCTACAACAGTCCAGTCATGTCTACTATAGTCCAGTCATGTCTACTATAGTCCAGTCATGTCTACTACAGTCATATCTACTACAGTCATGTCTACTACAGTCCAGTCATGTCTACTACAGTCGTGTCTACTACAGTCGTGTCTACTACAGTTCAGTCATGTCTACTACAGTCCAGTCATGTCTACTACAGTCAAGTCTACTACAGTCGTGTCTACTACCGTCATGTCTACTACAGTCTTGTCTACTATAGTCCAGTCATGTCTACTATAGTCCAGTCATGTCTACTACAGTCATATCTACTACAGTCATGTCTACTACAGTCCAGTCATGTCTACTACAGTCGTGTCTACTACAGTCGTGTCTACTACAGTTCAGTCATGTCTACTACAGTCCAGTCATGTCTACTACAGTCAAGTCTACTACAGTCCAGTCATGTCTACTACAGTCCAGTCATGTTTACTACAGACCAGTCATGTCTACTACAGTCCAGTCATGTCTACTATAGTCCAGTCATGTCTACTACAGTCCAGTCATGTCTACTACAGTCATGTCATGTCTACTATAGTCCAGTCATGTGTACTACAGTCCAGTCATGTCTACTATAGTCCAGTCATGTCTACTATAGTCAGTCATGTCTACTACAGTCCAGTCATGTCTACTATAGTCCAGTCATGTGTACTACAGTCCAGTCATGTCTACTACAGTCATGTCTACTACAGTCCAGTCATGTCTACTACAGTCCAGTCATGTTTACTACAGACCAGTCATGTCTACTACAGTCCAGTCATGTCTACTATAGTCCTGTCATGTCTACTACAGTCCAGTCATGTCTACTACAGTCATGTCTACTACAGTCCAGTCATGTCTACTATAGACCAGTCATGTCTACTACAGTCATGTCTACTACAGTCCAGTCATATCTACTACAGTCATGTGTACTACAGTCCAGTCATGTCTACTACAGTCATGTCTACTACAGTCCAGTCATGTCTACTACAGTCATGTCTACTACAGTCATGTCTACTACAGTCCAGTCATGTCTACTACAGTCCAGTCATGTCTACTACAGTCATGTCTACTACAGTCCAGTCATGTCTACTAAAGTCATGTCTACTACAGTAATGTCTACTACAGTAATGTCTACTACAGTAATGTCTACTACAGTCCAGTCATGTCTACTACAATCCAGTCATGTCTACTACAGTCATGTCTACTACAGTCATGTCTACTATAGTCTTGTCTACTACAGTCTTGTCTACTATAGTCCAGTCATGTCTACTATAGTCCAGTCATGTCTACTACAGTCATGTCTTCCACAGTCATATCTACTACAGTCATATCTACTACAGTCATGTCTACTACAGTCCAGTCATGTCTACTACAGTCTTGTCTACTACAGTCCAGTCATGTCTACTACAGTCATGTCTACTACAGTCATGTCTACTATAGTCTTGTCTACTACAGTCTTGTCTACTACAGTCTTGTCTACTATAGTCCAGTCATGTCTACTATAGTCCAGTCATGTCTACTACAGTCATGTCTTCCACAGTCATATCTACTACAGTCATATCTACTACAGTCATGTCTACTACAGTCCAGTCATGTCTACTACAGTCCAGTCATATCTACTACAGTCATGTCTACTACAGTCCAGTCATGTCTACTACAGTCCAGTCATGTTTACTACAGTCATATCTACTAGTCTTGTCTACTACAGTCCAGTCATGTCAACTACAGTCCAGTCCAGTCTACTACAGTCATGTCTACTACAGTCATGTCTACTACAGTCCAGTCATGTCTACTACAGTCCAGTCATGTCTACTACAGTCATGTCTACTACAGTCATATCTACTAGTCTTGTCTACTACAGTCCAGTCATGTCAACTACAGTCCAGTCCAGTCTACTACAGTCATGTCTACTACAGTCATGTCTACTACAGTCATGTCTACTACAGTCATGTCTACTACAGTCCAGTCATATCTACTACAGTCATGTCTACTACAGTCGTGTCTACTACAGTCCAGTCATGTCTACTACAGTCATGTCTACTACAGTCGTGTATACTACAGTCGTGTCTACTACAGTCGTGTCTACTACAGTCCAGTCATGTCTACTACAGTCATGTCTACTACAGTCATGTAATGTCTAGTAGTCATGTCTACTACAGTCATGTCTACTACAGTCATGTCTACTACAGTCATGTCTACTACAGTCGTGTCTACTACAGTCCAGTCATGTCTACTACAGTCCAGTCATGTCTACTACAGTCATGTCTACTACAGTCGTGTCTACTACAGTCGTGTCTACTAAAGTCGTGTCTACTACAGTCATGTCTACTACAGTCATGTCTACTACAGTCCAGTCATGTCTACTACAGTCCAGTCATGTCTACTACAGTCATGTCTACTACAGTCATGTCTACTACAGTCCAGTCGTGTCTACTACAGTCATGTCTACTACAGTCATGTCTACTACAGTCATGTCTACTACAGTCATGTCTACTACAGTCATGTCTACTACAGTCATGTCTACTACAGTCGTGTCTACTACAGTCATGTCTACTACAGTCATGTCTACTACAGTCATGTCTACTACAGTCATGTCTACTACAGTCGTGTCTACTACAGTCGTGTCGACTACAGTCATGTCTACTACAGTCATGTATACTACAGTCATGTCTACTACAGTCGTGTCTACTACAGTCATGTCTACTACAGTCGTGTCTACTACAGTCGTGTCTACTACAGTCATGTCTACTACAGTCATGTCTACTACAGACATGTCTACTACAGTCATGTCTACTACAGTCGTGTATACTACAGTCGTGTCTACTACAGTCATGTCTACTACAGTCCAGTCATGTCTACTACAGTCGTGTATACTACAGTCGTGTCTACTACAGTCATGTCTACTACAGTCATGTCTACTACAGTCATGTCTACTACAGTCCAGTCATGTCTACTACAGTCATGTCTACTACAGTCGTGTCTACTACAGTCATGTTTACTACAGTAATGTCTACTATAGTCCAGTCATGTCTAGTAGTCGTGTCTACTACAGTCATGTCTACTACAGTCATGTCTACTACAGTCCAGTCATGTCTAGTACAGTCGTGTCTACTACAGTCGTGTCTACTACAGTCATGTCTACTACAGTCGTGTCTACTACAGTCATATCTACTACAGTCGTGTCTACAACAGTCATGTCTACTACAGTCCTGTCTACTACAGTCATGTCTAGTACAGTCGTGTCTACTACAGTCGTGTCTACTACAGTCATGTCTACTACAGTCATGTCTACTACAGTCGTGTCTACTACAGTCATGTCTACAACAGTCCAGTCATGTCTACTACAGTCCAGTCATGTCTACTACAGTCCAGTCATGTCTACTACAGTCATGTCTACTACAGTCCAGTCATGTCTACTACAGTCATGTCTACTAGAGTCATATCTACTACAGTCGTGTCTACTACAGTCATGTCTACTACAGTCGTGTCTACTACAGTCGTGTCTACTACAGTCATGTCTACTACAGTCATGTCTACTACAGACATGTCTACTACAGTCATGTCTACTACAGTCGTGTATACTACAGTCGTGTCTACTACAGTCATGTCTACTACAGTCCAGTCATGTCTACTACAGTCGTGTATACTACAGTCGTGTCTACTACAGTCATGTCTACTACAGTCATGTCTACTACAGTCATGTCTACTACAGTCCAGTCATGTCTACTACAGTCATGTCTACTACAGTCGTGTCTACTACAGTCATGTTTACTACAGTCATGTCTACTACAGTAATGTCTACTATAGTCCAGTCATGTCTAGTAGTCGTGTCTACTACAGTCATGTCTACTACAGTCATGTCTACTACAGTCCAGTCATGTCTAGTACAGTCGTGTCTACTACAGTCGTGTCTACTACAGTCATGTCTACTACAGTCGTGTCTACTACAGTCATATCTACTACAGTCGTGTCTACAACAGTCATGTCTACTACAGTCGTGTCTACTACAGTCATGTCTAGTACAGTCGTGTCTACTACAGTCGTGTCTACTACAGTCATGTCTACTACAGTCATGTCTACTACAGTCGTGTCTACTACAGTCATGTCTACAACAGTCCAGTCATGTCTACTACAGTCCAGTCATGTCTACTACAGTCATGTCTACTACAGTCCAGTCATGTCTACTACAGTCATGTCTACTAGAGTCATATCTACTACAGTCATGTCTACTACAGTCGTGTCTACTACAGTCCAGTCATGTCTACTACAGTCATGTCTACTACAGTCGTGTCTACTACAGTCGTGTCTACTACAGTCGTGTCTACTACAGTCATGTCTACTACAGTCATGTCTACTACAGTCATGTCTACTACAGTCATGTCTACTACAGTCGTGTCTACTACAGTCATGTCTACTACAGTCCAGTCATGTCTACTACAGTCATGTCTACTACAGTCATGTCTACTACAGTCCAGTCATGTCTACTACAGTCGTGTCTACTACAGTCATGTCTACTACCGTCATGTCTACTACAGTCATGTCTACTACAGTCGTGTCTACTACCGTCATGTCTACTACAGTCATGTCTACTACAGTCGTGTCTACTACAGTCATGTATACTACAGTCATGTCTACTACAGTCATGTCTACTACAGTCGTGTCTACTACAGTCATGTCTACTACAGTCGTGTCTACTACAGTCGTGTCTACTACAGTTCAGTCATGTCTACTACAGTCCAGTCATGTCTACTACAGTCAAGTCTACTACAGTCCAGTCATGTCTACTACAGTCCAGTCATGTTTACTACAGTCCAGTCATGTCTACTACAGACCAGTCATGTCTACTACAGTCCAGTCATGTCTACTATAGTCCTGTCATGTCTACTACAGTCCAGTCATGTCTACTATAGTCCTGTCATGTCTACTACAGTCCAGTCATGTCTACTACAGTCATGTCATGTCTACTACAGTCATGTCTACTACAGTCCAGTCATGTCTACTATAGTCATGTCTACTACAGTCATGTCTACTACAGTCCAGTCATGTCTACTACAGTCCAGTCATGTCTACTACAGTCATGTCTACTACAGTCATGTCTACTATAGTCATGTCTACTACAGTCATGTCTACTACAGTCCAGTCATGTCTACTACAGTCCAGTCATGTCTACTATAGTCCAGTCATGTCTACTATAGTCCAGTCATGTCTACTACAGTCCAGTCATGTCTACTACAGTCATGTGTACTACAGTCCAGTCATGTCTACTACAGTCATGTCTACTACAGTCCAGTCATGTCTACTACAGTCATGTCTACTACAGTCGTGTCTACTACAGTCATGTCTACTACAGTCATGTCTACTACAGACATGTCTACTACAGTCGTGTCTACTACAGTCGTGTCTACTACAGTCGTGTCTACTACAGTCATGTCTACTACAGTCATGTATACTACAGTCATGTCTACTACAGTCGTGTCTACTACAGTCATGTCTACTACAGTCGTGTCTACTACAGTCGTGTCTACTACAGTCATGTCTACTACAGTCATGTCTACTACAGACATGTCTACTACAGTCATGTCTACTACAGTCGTGTCTACTACAGTCAAGTCTACAACAGTCATGTCTACTACAGTCGTGTATACTACAGTCGTGTCTACTACAGTCATGTCTACTACAGTCATGTCTACTACAGTCATGTCTACTACAGTCCAGTCATGTCTACTACAGTCATGTCTACTACAGTCGTGTCTACTACAGTCATGTTTACTACAGTAATGTCTACTATAGTCAGTCATGTCTAGTAGTCGTGTCTACTACAGTCATGTCTACTACAGTCATGTCTACTACAGTCCAGTCATGTCTAGTACAGTCGTGTCTACTACAGTCGTGTCTACTACAGTCATGTCTACTACAGTCGTGTCTACTACAGTCATATCTACTACAGTCGTGTCTACAACAGTCATGTCTACTACAGTCCTGTCTACTACAGTCATGTCTAGTACAGTCGTGTCTACTACAGTCGTGTCTACTACAGTCATGTCTACTACAGTCATGTCTACTACAGTCGTGTCTACTACAGTCATGTCTACAACAGTCCAGTCATGTCTACTACAGTCCAGTCATGTCTACTACAGTCCAGTCATGTCTACTACAGTCATGTCTACTACAGTCCAGTCATGTCTACTACAGTCATGTCTACTAGAGTCATATCTACTACAGTCGTGTCTACTACAGTCATGTCTACTACAGTCGTGTCTACTACAGTCGTGTCTACTACAGTCATGTCTACTACAGTCATGTCTACTACAGACATGTCTACTACAGTCATGTCTACTACAGTCGTGTATACTACAGTCGTGTCTACTACAGTCATGTCTACTACAGTCCAGTCATGTCTACTACAGTCGTGTATACTACAGTCGTGTCTACTACAGTCATGTCTACTACAGTCATGTCTACTACAGTCATGTCTACTACAGTCCAGTCATGTCTACTACAGTCATGTCTACTACAGTCGTGTCTACTACAGTCATGTTTACTACAGTCATGTCTACTACAGTAATGTCTACTATAGTCCAGTCATGTCTAGTAGTCGTGTCTACTACAGTCATGTCTACTACAGTCATGTCTACTACAGTCCAGTCATGTCTAGTACAGTCGTGTCTACTACAGTCGTGTCTACTACAGTCATGTCTACTACAGTCGTGTCTACTACAGTCATATCTACTACAGTCGTGTCTACAACAGTCATGTCTACTACAGTCGTGTCTACTACAGTCATGTCTAGTACAGTCGTGTCTACTACAGTCGTGTCTACTACAGTCATGTCTACTACAGTCATGTCTACTACAGTCGTGTCTACTACAGTCATGTCTACAACAGTCCAGTCATGTCTACTACAGTCCAGTCATGTCTACTACAGTCATGTCTACTACAGTCCAGTCATGTCTACTACAGTCATGTCTACTAGAGTCATATCTACTACAGTCACGTCTACTACATTCCAGTAATGTCTAGTACAGTCATGTCTACTACAGTCGTGTCTACTACAGTCATGTCTACTACAGTCGTGTCTACTACAGTCGTGTCTACTACAGTCGTGTCTACTACAGTCATGTCTACTACAGTCGTGTCTACTACAGTCGTGTCTACTACAGTCATGTCTACTACAGTCATGTCTACTACAGTCGTGTCTACTACAGTCATGTCTACTACAGTCCAGTCATGTCTACTACAGTCATGTCTACTACAGTCATGTCTACTACAGTCCAGTCATGTCTACTACAGTCGTGTCTACTACCGTCATGTCTACTACCGTCATGTCTACTACAGTCATGTCTACTACAGTCGTGTCTACTACCGTCATGTCTACTACAGTCATGTCTACTACAGTCGTGTCTACTACAGTCATGTATACTACAGTCATGTCTACTACAGTCATGTCTACTACAGTCGTGTCTACTACAGTCATGTCTACTACAGTCGTGTCTACTACAGTCGTGTCTACTACAGTTCAGTCATGTCTACTACAGTCCAGTCATGTCTACTACAGTCAAGTCTACTACAGTCCAGTCATGTCTACTACAGTCCAGTCATGTTTACTACAGTCCAGTCATGTCTACTACAGACCAGTCATGTCTACTACAGTCCAGTCATGTCTACTATAGTCCTGTCATGTCTACTACAGTCCAGTCATGTCTACTATAGTCCTGTCATGTCTACTACAGTCCAGTCATGTCTACTACAGTCATGTCATGTCTACTACAGTCATGTCTACTACAGTCCAGTCATGTCTACTATAGTCATGTCTACTACAGTCATGTCTACTACAGTCCAGTCATGTCTACTACAGTCCAGTCATGTCTACTACAGTCATGTCTACTACAGTCATGTCTACTATAGTCATGTCTACTACAGTCATGTCTACTACAGTCCAGTCATGTCTACTACAGTCCAGTCATGTCTACTATAGTCCAGTCATGTCTACTATAGTCCAGTCATGTCTACTACAGTCCAGTCATGTCTACTACAGTCATGTGTACTACAGTCCAGTCATGTCTACTACAGTCATGTCTACTACAGTCCAGTCATGTCTACTACAGTCATGTCTACTACAGTCCAGTCATGTCTACTACAGTCCAGTCATGTTTACTACAGACCAGTCATGTCTACTACAGTCCAGTCATGTCTACTATAGTCCTGTCATGTCTACTACAGTCCAGTCATGTCTACTACAGTCATGTCATGTCTACTACAGTCATGTCTACTACATTCCAGTCATGTCTACTATAGTCCAGTCATGTCTACTACAGTCATGTCTACTACAGTCCAGTCATATCTACTACAGTCATGTGTACTACAGTCCAGTCATGTCTACTACAGTCATGTGTACTACAGTCCAGTCATGTCTACTACAGTCATGTCTACTACAGTCCAGTCATGTCTACTACAGTCATGTCTACTACAGTCATGTCTACTACAGTCCAGTCATGTCTACTACAGTCATGTCTACTACAGTCCAGTCATGTTTACTAAAGTCATGTCTACTACAGTAATGTCTACTACAGTCATGTCTACTACAGTCCAGTCATGTCTACTACAATCCAGTCATGTCTACTACAATCCAGTCATGTCTACTACAGTCATGTCTACTACAGTCATGTCTACTACAGTCATGTCTACTACAGTCATGTCTACTATAGTCTTGTCTACTACAGTCTTGTCTACTATAGTCCAGTCATGTCTACTATAGTCCAGTCATGTCTACTACAGTCATGTCTTCCACAGTCATATCTACTACAGTCATGTCTACTACAGTCCAGTCATGTCTACTACAGTCCAGTCATGTCTACTACAGTCATATCTACTAGTCTTGTCTACTACAGTCCAGTCATGTCAACTACATTCATATCTACTACAGTCCAGTCATGTCTACTACAGTCATATCTACTAGTCTTGTCTACTACAGTCCAGTAATGTCTACTACATTCATATCTACTACAGTCATGTCTACTACAGTCCAGTCATGTCTACTACAGTCCAGTCATGTCTACTACAGTCATATCTACTAGTCTTGTCTACTACAGTCCAGTCATGTCAACTACAGTCCAGTCATGTCTACTACAGTCATGTCTACTACAGTCCAGTCATGTCTACTACAGTCATGTCTACTACAGTCATGTCTACTACAGTCCAGTCATGTCTACTACAGTCCAGTCATGTCTACTACAGTCATGTCTACTACAGTCATGTCAACTACAGTCCAGTCATGTCTACTACAGTCCAGTCATGTCTACTACAGTCATGTCTACTACAGTCATGTCTTCTACAGTCATGTCTTCTACAGTCATGTCTACTACAGTCATGTCTTCTACAGTCATGTCTACTACAGTCATGTCTTCTACAGTCATGTCTACTACAGTCATGTCTACTACAGTCATGTCTTCTACAGTCCAGTCATGTCTACTACAGTCGCCAGAACACCAGAGTGCCCCTGGCGAGCAGAGTGACATTTCTCTGGGCATCATGAGTACAGAGCAGGTTTGGCAGGGGGTAGGCAGTGTGCGTGTGTGTGTGTGTCTGTGTGTGGTTCAGACCTGTGAGTGCTTGGAGACCCAGTGACGCAGTACATTGAGGACTCTGTTGGTAGCAGCTCTACGAATGATAAACTCCTTGTCACAGGTCCTCTCGCTATTATTGAAACCTGAGAGAGAGAGAGAGAGAGAGAGAGAGAGAGAGAGAGAGAGAGAGAGAGATAAGGAGAAAGCGACAGTCAAAGAAGGAAATTTACGACGCAGGTATTTACCAGGTGTTGATCTTGTCTTTTACCCTGGGAACTGCCGTGTCCGGCGGCTGCTGTTGCAATAGCGAAGGCTGAGGCTGGTGACATAGTACCACGATTGTTCTCCCCCGTGGAACCTCCAGACTGTCTGTATCGCATGTGTCTGTGTGTAGAGGGGGAGCGACAGGGGGAGCGACAGGGGGACTCCGTCAGGGGGACTCGGTCCTCGCTGACTTGAGGGTTAGACTCCGGAAGGAACTTCTCCAGAGAAACGGTCTCCAGAACAGCTGTTAATTAAAATACACAGGCACTCAGTAAGTGTGCGTTATTTGTGTGTGTGTTCGTGTGTTCCTGCGTGTGTGTGTATTTTCATGTGTGTGTTTTCCTGCATGTGTGTGTGTATGTTCATGTGTGTGTGTTCTTGCATGTGTGTGTGTGCCAGCCTACCCCTGCGGATGCTGCGTCTGAGTTTCCCACAGCAGGCGTCGATGCGTGGCATGTCTCCTCCTCCGTCTTCCAGCGTTGGGGGGGCAGGTTCTGGAGAACTGGGAGGATGGTCCAGAGAGGTGGTGTGAGGGGAGTTGGAGAGCCCCGGGATTGTTGGCAGGCTGGGAGCCCGCGTGCAGGTGGGAGGGGGGGACGAGAACCCTGACGGAGCCCGGTTGGAGGTGGGAGGGAGGGACAAGAACCCTGAAGGAGCCAGGGTGGAGGTGGGAGACCGGGAGAAGGAGGGAGGGTGGGAGGAGGTGGGGGAGTTAGCAGCAGAGGAGGAAGGGGTGGAGAGGTCTAGGACTCCTGCCTTGGAGGAGAAGGGGGAGGAGAGGGAAAGTTTGCGGGAGTGGAAGGGGGAGGCGAGGGAGAGTTTGCGGGAGTGGACAGGGGAGGAGGTGGTGAGAGGAGGAGAGGAGAACTTGCGACAGAGACGGGGAGATTTGTTGTTGAAGTGCTCGCCGCCCCACGTCCCCTGGCTGGTAGCAAAGAACAACTCCAGAGACCTGAGAGGAGGAGAGGAGAGAGGAGAGGCGTGGGATAAGAAGAGGAGAGGAGAGACCAAAGGTAGAAGAAGATGAGGAGAAAGAAAAAAATGGACACACTTATTTCTACTGAGAAAGACGTCATGTGACAAACCGCTGCAACGGTCATTCTACGAAATGAGTGCCTTTTGATATTTTAGGAAGAAATTGTGCACAAATCTTGAATTTTAAAAGCTTGTTATATTAAATTAAGTGACCTATATACCACACGGAAAATTCAAGTTTTCCATGTTTTCCAAAATTCCAAAAGTTTTTATATGAATATAAACTTGCTAAAGTGCCAAAGCTCAGCATCATGACATCTCCCTCTGTGCACCCTCTGACTTCTAGGAAGATTTGAACCCACTTAACCCCAACATTTCTCCAAGTTTTTACCATCATTGTAAAGCCCTCATTATTTTGTTGCTTTAAGAAAGTCATTTCTGAAGTATTACGTCATTTCTGAAGTACTAACTCATTTCTGAAGATGTATTATGTATTTAATGTGATTAGTGATTAAATGTAAGGTAAAAAAAATACCTGTCAAGTGTTAATGTTTTTTAAAGAAACATTGAACATCTAATAGTCAGATCATATTGTCAAAGCAGGTGAACTGATTCTCTTTTTGGCCATTTTTGTGTGTTTTGGGGTGGAAAACTAAGTGGCTCGAGCATTACGAGTCAACCCTGTTACCCATAGATAGGCTAGAAATGTTTAAACAATAAAAAAAAATTGTGTGAAGCTTGCATTCAATTGCCCGTCCTTGTTGCACAAAGCAAGCTTTCTTCCCCCGTCACAAGGGGATTTATGGCTGATTTAAGATTAAATCTGTCATGATTCCAACTGTCACAAGAGGGTGGCAGAGACCGCCCAGGAGACATTAAATGACACTCAGGTGTGTCCTATTACTAATTATAATTTCCCTCTAAGAGAGGTGTGTTTTCTGTATCGCTTTGCAGTAGCTTGATTTCTGTTCCCTGTGTGTTCGTCCCCAGAGTGAGTTGTCCAGTGTTGGTTGTTTTTCCTTTTTTTTATCCTTATATTTATGTTTATCTCAAATTGTTGATTCCTCATCTGGTCCATTCTCTGCACCTGGGTTCAACCTCCGCCCCTCACAAAATCATCAACCTTGTAAAGACTTACTATAGTAATTTGAGATGGGAAAAGTTGTTTTTCATTAAGTTGAACATGTGATATTTATAACAGAATGTTACAATTCATGTTACAATATTTTTGTTTTAAAGGATGTACTGTATGAGCCACTGTAGGAGTGAAATGAAGTATCCACTGTATGAGCCACTGTATGAGTGAAATGAAGTATACACTGTATGAACTACTGTAGGAGTAAAATGAAGGATCTACTGTAGGAGTGAAATGAAGTATCCACTGTATGAACTACTGTAGGAGTGAAATGAAGGATCCACTGTATGAACTACTGTAGGAGTGAAATTAAGGATCTACTGTATGAACTACTGTAGGAGTGAAATGAAGGATCCACTGTATGAACTACTGTAGGAGTGAAATGAAGTATCCACTGTATGAACTACTGTAGGAGTGAAATGAAGTATCCACTGTATGAACTACTGTAGGAGTGAAATTAAGGATCTACTGTATGAACTACTGTATGAGTGAAATGAAGGATCTACTGTATGAACTACTGTAGGAGTGAAATGAAGGATCTACTGTATCAATTACTGTATGAGTGAAATTAAGGATCTACTGTATGAACTACTGTAGGAGTGAAATGAAGGATCTACTGTATGAACTACTGTAGGAGTGAAATGAAGGATCTACTGTATAAACTACTGTAGGAGTGAAATGAAGAATCAACTGTATGAAGCATGTACTGTATGAACTACTGTATGAACTACTGTAGGAGTGAAATGAAGGATGTACTGTATGAACTACTGTAGGAGTGAAATGAAGGATGTACTGTATGAACTACTGTAGGAGTGAAATGAAGGATGTACTGTATGAACTACTATAGGAGTGAAATGAAGGATGTACTGTATGAACTACTGTATGAGTGAAATGAAGGATGTACTGTATGAACTACTGTAGGACTGAAATAAAGGAATGAAAGAAAAAAAGAGTGTTACTCTTGTTGGTCCAGAGCAAGCTGTGTGATCTTCAAACTGTAGTCAGGACAGAGAGACGTGGTGGACAGACGATCAGAGGAGTGATACCGAACCCTGTGAGGAGAGGGGAGGAGGAGGATAGCACAGGAAAGGATGGGAGAGTAGGTGGAGGAGTGAAGTGGAGGAGAGGAGCAGAGTAGAGGAGGGGGGGGAGGAGGGGGAGTAGGGGGGAGGAGTAGTGGAGGACAGGAGAGGAGGAGGGGAGGGGAGTGGAGGAGGACAGGGGTGGAGGGAGAGAAATGAGAGTGAAAGAGACAGAGATGGTGATGGTCAGCATGCATGTCTAATATATGAGGATTGAGGGGGGAAGAGAGAAAATGGATAAAGGAGTGATGGATGAATGAGAAGATACATATTGTGTATGTGTGTGTGGGTTCATACAGTATATCTTTCTACCTGACCGGTATAGAGGTAAAGGGTTTCTTGTATATGTCGGCCAGTTTGTCCATGACCACAGCAGCAGTAGTAAAGATCCTGTATGTGTGGAGGAAGGTGTTGAGGAAGTCGATGGACAGGAAGCGCAGGTCAGTCAGTCTTTCCAGCAGTCGCTCCACGCTGGCGTAGCGGATCTGGGGGACTTTGCAGGAGTTGAGCGTCTTGCTGAAGCAGATGTCCACATCATCTTTGTGCAGACGTGCGTCCGATCTGGTGGGACACGTATGAATAAGATCAACATGATCTCCCAGAGAGGATGAAGGGAATTGGATAACCTAGGGATTATAAACCCTCACTGGTGTAGAAAAGGGAAAAAAATGATTTAAACTTTATTTGAGCTCTTACTTGATCATGTGTGGCACAGTGACTTTAGAGTTTTCCTCAAACACACTGGTCATCAGGCCATTACAGCGGATATTATCTATACACTATCAACAGAGAGAAAGAAATAGTTACAGAATGAAAGACAGAGAGAGAAAAGAGTGGTGAGACACATGTCCCTGTCCCTGGTTCTGAACCTCTTTCAAAATTAGTGGTTAGAGGCTTGCAGAAGCAGTTGGAGTATGAGTTGATTTGGGACTGGGCACCTCATCCCCAGGTGTGTTTACCTGACTGATGTCACTGGTCCAGCCAGCTTTCTCCTGGCGGGAGGGAGCCAATAGGATGACAGAGAAGGCGGGGCCATCAGGGGGTTCCACCATGATCTTAAACTCCAGGTGGTTGAAGCCCTGACTTCCTGCATTGTCTACATAGGGGAGAGAGGGGGAGAACAAGAAAGAGAGTGAGAGAACAAGAGAGAGAGAGAGAGAGAGCGAGAGAGAGAGAAAGAAACAGAGAGACAAGATTTATAGACTTCTTGTTGATTGGGTGATTGATTTGTTTGATTGATTAAGAAAGACACTTACAGTCCTCATCATTGGCGTCCAGCTCCTCTACAAGTGTACATTCTATCAGAGTCAACACCCCACCCTGCTGTTAGGATCAAAGGGCAGAGGTTAGAGGTCATACATCATGTACAGGGGGAAGGTCAGTTGAGTTAAAATCTGCTTGACATACAAATGTTTCCTACTACCTTGTGTGCAGGTGTTTGACCATGCGAAAGTATATGCATATGTGTCTGTGTTTGATTCTCACCTTGATCAGGTGCAGCTTGCCCCCGGAGGTGCGTGTGCAGACAAGGAAGTGTTTTGTAAACAGGAAACACTGTCGCTCTCCTTCCTTCTTGAGTGACAGAGAGCCCAGACGGACCTTACTGAGCATGCCCCGTTCATTGCTGGATGGGAGCTGGATCAGTGAGCCTGATGGGTAGATGGAGAGGGGTGGTGTGTGTGTATATTTGGTGGGAGGCGGGGAAACAAAAAACATAGGTTACACATACTGTATTACTGATGACAGTTACCGGCAACCATCTTATAATACTGTGTATTCTGCCTGGTTTGTGTGTGGGTGATAATACGCGTATGTACTCACCCTGTCTGACAAAGGTCTGGCTGGTATCCAGTAATATGTCACAACCTTCTACAATCATTCTCTCAATGGCCAGATTCTTACGAATGTTCTCTGTATCGCTCACCTCATCATGCATCATCCTGACAACAAAACCACAGTTAGCTACATTATCAACACAACTACTGTTACCTACATTATGAACACTACCACCGTTAGCTACATTATCAACACAGTGACAGTTAGCTACATTATCTACACAGCTGCCGTTAGCTATATTATCGACACAGCCGACGTTAGCTACATTATAGAAACAACCACTGTTTGCTGAAAATACATTATCTACACAACCACTGTTAGCTTAAGCTATATTATCTAAGCAACCACTGTTAGCGACAGCTACATTTTCTACACAACCACGCTTGGCAAAAATTATCAACACAACCACTTTTAGCTACATCCACACAGCCACTGTTAGCTACATTATCTACACAACCACTGTTAGCTAAATTATATACACAACCACTGTTAACTACACCTACATTTTTTACGCAAGAACTATTAACTCCATTAACTAGACAACAACCCTTAGCTAAATTATCAACATTATCTACACAGCCACTGTTATTAACTACAGCTAGATTATCTACACCACTGTTAGCTACAGCTACCTTATCTATGCAACCACTGTTAGCTACAGTTACATTTTCTACACAACCACTGTTAGCTACATTATCAACACAACCACAGTTATCTACATTATCAACACAACCCCAGATAGCTACATTACCTACACAACCACTGTTAACTACAGCTACATTATCTACACAACCACTGTTTACTACAACTACATTATCAACACAACTACTGTTAGCTACATTATCAACACAACTACTGTTAGCTAAAGCTACAGTATCCACACAGCTACTGTTAACTACATGATCTACACAACCACTGTTAGCTACATTATCTACACAATCACCCTTTGCTACACTATCGACACAACCACTGTTAGCTACATTATCAACATGACTACCATTAGCTACAGCTACATTATCCACACAGCCACTGTTAGCTACATAACCCACACAACCACAGTTAGCTACATAATCTACACATCCACCATTAGCTACATTCTCAACACAAACAATGTTAACTACATTATCACCACAACCACTGTTATCTACATATACAACATACACGCTGTTATCTACAGCTAAAGTCATAAGTTTACATACACCTTAGCCAAATACATTTAAACTCAGTTTTTCACAACTCCTGATATATAATCCCAGTAAAAAGTCCCTGTCTTAGGTCAGATAGGATCACCACTTTATTTTAAGAACGTGACATGTCAGAATAATAGTAGAGAGAATGATTTATTTCAGCTTTCATTTCTTTCATCACATTCCCAGTGGGTCAGAAGTTTACACTCAATTAGTATTTGGTAGCATTGCCTTTAAATTGTTTCAGTTGGGTCAAACGTTTCGGGTAGCCTTCCACAAGCTTCCCACAATAAATTGGATGAATTCTGTCCCATTCCTCCTGACAGAGCTGGTGTAACTGAGTCAGGTTTATTGGCCTCCTTGCTCGCACACTTTTTCAGTTCTGCCCACAAAGGATTGAGGTCAGGGCTTTGTGATGGCCTCTCCAATACCTTGACTTTGTTGTCCTTAAGCTATTTTGCCACAACTTTGGAAGTATGCTTGGGGTCATTGTCCATTTGGAAGACATTTGCAACCGAGTTTTAATACTGATGTATTGAGATGTTGCTTCAATTATATCCACATCATTTTCCTCCCTCATGATGCCATATGTTTTGTGAAGTGCACCAGTCCCTCCTGCAGGAAAGCACCCTCACAACATGATGCTGCCAACCCCGTGAATCACGGTTGGGATGGTGTTCTTCGGCTTGCAAGCCTACCCCTTTTTCCTCCAAAGATAACGATGGTCATTATGGCCAAACAGTTCTATTTTTGTTTCATCAGACCAGACGACATTTGCAAACCGTAGGATGTCTTTTTTATGGCAGTTTTGGAGCAGTGGCTTCTTCCTTGCTGAGCGGCCTTTCAAGTTATGTCGATATAGGACTTGTTTTACTGTGGATATAGATACTTTTGTACCTGTTTCCTCCCGCATCTTCACAAGGTCCTTTGCTGTTGTTCTGGGATTGATTTGTACTTTTCGCACCAAAGTACTCTCATCTCTAGGAGACAGAACGAGTCTCCTTCCTGAGCGGTATGACAGCTGCGTGGTCCCATGGTGTTTATACTTGCGTACTATTGTTTGTACAGATGAACGTGGTACCTTCAGGAATTTAAAAAAAAGGAGAGCCGCGCACTCAAAGAGCTCAGATGCAAAAACTTAAAGTGTTTGGAAATTGCTCCCAAGGATGAACCAGACTTGGGAGGTCTACAATTTCTTTTCTGAGGTCTTGGCTGATTTCTCTGGATTTTCCTATGATGTCAAGCAAAGAGGCACTGAGTTTGAAGGTCGGCCTTGAAATACATCCACAGGTACACCTCCAATTGACACATTATGTAAATTAGCCTATCAGATGCTTCTAAAGCCATGACATCATTTTCTGGAACTTTCCAAGCTGTTTAAAGGCACAGTCAACTTAGTATATGTAAACTTCTGACGTACTGGAATTGTGATACAGTGAATTATCAGTTCAATATTCTGTCTGTAAACAATTGTTGGAAAAATGACTTGTGTCATGCACAAAGTAGATGTCCTAACCGACTTGCCAAAACTATAGTTTGTTAACAAGACATTTGTGGAGTGGTTGAAAAACTAGTTTGAATGACTCCAACCTAAGTGTATGTAAACTTCCTACTTCAACTGTACATTAACAGATACATTATCCACACTCACTTTGACAGCTCCTCTAGTTTTGACTTGGCAAACTCCAGGCTCTTGCGCTCCACGTGCTCATGAGGTGTGTGTGCCAGCAACTCATGGAGACTGATGATGTAACGAGGAATCTAAAACACATCGGAAAGATGTCTGACTGTCTGTCAGTCAGGCGACATATAGCTCTACATGTGAGGAGAGAGGAGGTCTGGGTCATATGGTAGATGTGGAAGTTGAGGGGTTAAAGGTCGGAGGTTAATGAGGTCTGGATGTGTGTGTGTGTGTGTGAGTGTGTGTGCATGCGCATGCGTGTTTTACCTGGAACATGGGGTATGTGAGGAAGGTCTCTAGCATGCGTTCCTCACAGGCAGTATTAGTCTCATACTGCTTCAGCAGCTTGTCAAAGTCTCTGTTCTGTTTACAGTTGGCCAGGACCTGCAGGCTGTACTGGTGGTTCCTCACAAACTCCTGGTAGATATTCAGCATGGGCAGCAGAATGTCAAACAGGTCCGCTAGAGAGAGAGCAAGAGAGACATTGCTACACATTATACACACATAATAAATTACACTGAACAAAAATGTAAAAAAATATAAATGCAACTGAGTTACAGTTCATATAAGGAAATGTATTAGGCCCTAATCTATAGATTTAACATGACTGAGAATACAGATCTGCATCTGTTTGTCATAAATAACTTTTTTTAAAGGTAGGGGTGTGGATCATAAAAACAGTCAGTATCTGGTGTAACCACCATTTTCCTCATGACACATCTCCTTCGCATAGAGTTGATCAGGCTATTGATTGTGGCCTGTAGAATGTTGTCCCACTCATGGCTGTGCAAAGTTGCTGCATATTGGTTGGAACTGGAACATGCTGATGCACACGTCAATCCAGAATATCCCAAACATGCTCAATCGGTGACATGTCTGGTGAGTATGCAGGCCAGCTTCCAGGAATTGTGTACAGATCCCTGTAACATGGGGCCATGCATTATGATGCTGAAACATGAGGTGATGGCGGTGGATGAATGGCACGACAATGGGCTTCAGGATCTCGTCATGGTATCTCTGTGCATTCAAATTGGCATCAGTAAAATGCAATTGTGTATGTAGCTTAGGCTTGCCTGCCCATACCATAACCCCACCGCCACCATGGTGCACTCTGTTCACAATGTTGACATAAGCAAACCGCTTGCCTACACGACGTCATACACGCTGTCTGCCATCTGTCCGGTACAGTTAAAACCGAGATTAATTTGTGAAGAGAACACTTCTCCAGCATGCCAGTGGCCATCGAAGGTGAGCATTTTCCCACTGAAGTCGGTTACGACACCGAACTGCAGCCAGGTCAAGACCCTGGTGAGGAGATTCATTATTTTAAATATGCTATTGGACCAAAAACAGATCTGGCTAATTAATCTATATGGGCCAAATAATGATGATCCACGCTTCTTCGAAAATATATATATATATTATAATCTATTGAGCTCACAAGCAACAAATTAATCTATTATTATTGTGGGAGATTATAATATGGTTTTAAGTACCTCAATGGATCGTAAAGGAATTCCCACTACAAACATTCACCCTCAAGCACTTAAGGACATCACAAATATCATGGCTACATTAGAACTAGTGGATATATGGAGGCTACCTTGTAGTTTACCAATAAAATGGGAGGATGGTGAAGTAGACATACTTGGTATTCATATCTCAAAAAAATATACATTAACTTACCACAATCAATTTCAATAGGAAGTTTGCAAAAATAGATAAGATTCTGCAACCATGGAGAGGTAAATACTTGTCTATTTATGGAAAACCCACATTGATTAACTCTTTGGTCCTATCACAGTTTACTTACTAATGGCTCTGCCTACTCCAGACAACTCGTTTTTTAAATAAATAAAACAATATTTCCTTTTATTTGGAATGCTAAGTCAGACAAAATTAAATGTGCCTATTTATATAATGAATATGAATTTGGCGGGCTAAAATGATTAAATATTAAAGCTTTAAACCTCTCACTAAAAGATTCACTCATACATTGGTTATACTTAAACCCCAAATGGTTCTCCAGTAGATTATAAAGAAAGGCCCATGCTGTCTTCAAAATTTGCCTTTATACAGATTACAATTTCTCATTTCTGACTAATTGAAAATGACATTTTGTTTAAAGTATCGCCCTTTCTTCAACAAGCCATACAAAACTGGTTACAATTTCAGTTTTATCCTCCAGAAAATATAGAACAAATATTACAACAAATGTTATGATTAAACTCAAATTTACTGATGAATAAAAAAACATTCTTTACGGAAAAAATGGTTTAAAATGTTATTATATTTATTACTGATATTATTAATAGAAACTGTGGAGTTATGTCACATATGCAGCTATCGAAAATATGAGAATGTCTGTTCAATCCAAACTTACTGTCACGAACCTCGCCGAAGATGGTGCCTCTTCCTGTTCGGGCGGTGCTCGGCGGTCGTCGTCGCCGGCCTATTAGCTGCCATCGATTCCCTTTCCGTTTGTTTTGGGTTATTGGGTAATTGGTTACACCTGTTTTGTATTAGGGTTTGTTTGTAGGGTATTTAAGGGCACTAGGCCCACTGGGTATTTGTGCGGGCTTGTTTTTGTTACTCTGTGTTTGATGGTGTGATTTATTCGTGTAGCAGGACTATTTTGTCCTGTTGTTTGGACTGGCAACTTATATACACCCTGTGTGTTGGCGTGACTGTTTTGTTGTGCTGGGGAATAAATTTGAAAAGAAAGACTGAACCCTGCTCTCTGCGCCTGATTCCACCCACCACTCCTAGTTGATCGTAACACTTACAACCAACTGATTGCAGCATTACCACATGGAGGAGGCAAGTGGAAAAGGGAGAAGGTAGGGACTGTTTTGTCTGCCATATATTAAAGATACAAATTGGCTGAAAGGAATTGAGATAAATATATTAATATACCAGCTTCATTTGAGGACAAAAATGTTGACAGCTGCGTCATACAGGTTGCAAAATAAATGGGAAGAGATTTTTGATGTACCGATTCCATGGCACATGGTTTATGAACTGGTACAAAAAACAACATTTGATTCAAAACTTGAGTTTTTCAATGTAAATTACCATACAAAATAATTGGCACCAACAGAATGCTATATACAGTTGAAGTCGGAAGTTTACATACACTCAGGTTGGAGTCATTAAAACTCGTTTTTTCAACCACTCCACAAATATCTTGTTAACAAACTATAGTTTTGGCAAGTCGGTTAGGACATCTACTTTGTGCATGACACAAGTCATTTTTCCAACAATTGTTAACAGACAGATTATTTAACTTATAATTCACTGTATCACAATTCCAATGGGTCAGAAGTTAACCTACACTAAATTGACTGTGCCTTTAAACAGCTTGGAAAATTCCAGGAAATTATGTCATGGCTTTAGAAGCATCTGATAGGCTAATTGACATAATTTGAGTCAATTGGAGGTGTACCTGGGGATGTATTTCAAGGCGAACCTTCAAACTCAGTGCCTCTTTGCTTGACATCATGGGAAAATCCAAAGAAAACAGCCAAGACCTCAGAAAAAAAATTGTAGACCTCCACAAGTCTGGTTCATCCTTGGGAGCAATTTCCAAATGCCTGAAGGTACCACGTTCATCTGTACAAAGAATAGTATGGAAGTATAAACACCATAGGACCACACAGCCGTCATACCGCACAGGAATGAGACACATTCTGTCTCCTAGAGATGAACGTACTTTGGTGTGAAAAGTACAAATCAATCCCAGAACAACAGCAAAGGACCTGGTGAAGATGCTGGAGGAAACAGGTACAAAAGTATCTATATCCACAGTAAAACAAGTCCTATATCTGTAACGGGATTCTTCCGTCGAAGGAGAGGCGGACCAATACGCAGCGTAGTTGAAGTTCATGGTTTTTTAATAAGAAAAACTATACATGAACAAACTACAAAACAATAAATGTGAAAACCCGAAACCAGTCCCGTGTGGTACAAACACTGACACAGGAGACAATCACCCACAAAACCCAACACCAAACAGGCTACCTAAATATGGTTCCCAATCAGAGACAATGACTAACACCTGCCTCTGATTGAGAACCATATCAGGCCAAACACAGAAACAGACAAACTAGACACACAACATAGAATGCCCACTCAGATCACACCCTGACCAAACAAAACATAGTTTGCTTTGTATGTTTCTATGGTCAGGGTGTGACAGTACCCCCCCCCAAGGTGCGGACTCCGGCCGCAAAACCTGAACCTATTGGAGAGGGTCTGGGTGGGCATCTGTCCGCGGTGGCGGCTCTGGTGCTGGACGTGGCCCCCACTTCACCATAGTCTTAGCCCGCCACATTGTCCGCTTCAGTGGCCTACTAACCACGGCGACCCTTCTAAATGACCCCACTGGACTGAGGGGCAGCTCGGGACAGAGGGGCAGCTCGGGACAGAGGGGCAGCTCCGTACTGGCTGACGACTCTGGCAGATCCTGGCTGACTGGCTGCTCTGGCAGATCCTGGCTGAATGGCGGTTCTGGGAGAACCTGGCTGACTGGCTGCTCTGGCAGATCCTGGCTGAATGGCGGTTCTGGCAGATCCTGGCTGAATGGCGGTTCTGGGAGAACCTGGCTGACTGGCTGCTCTGGCAGATCCTGGCTGACTGGCGGCTCTGGCTGCTCCATGCTGACTGGCGGCTCTGGCTGCTCCATGCTGACTGGAGGCTCTGGCTGCTCCATGCTGACTGGCGGCTCTGGCTGCTCCATACAGACTGGCAGCTCTGGCTGCTCCATGCAGACTGGCAGCTCTGGCTGCTCCATGCAGACTGGCAGCTCTGGCTGCTCCATGCAGACTGGCAGCTCTGGCTGCTCCATGCAGACTGGCAGCTCTGGCTGCTCCATGCAGACTGGCAGCTCTGGCAGCTCCATGCAGACTGGCAGCTCTGGAAGCTCCTTGCAGACTGGCAGCTCCTTGCAGACTGGCAGCTCCTGGCAGACTGGCAGCTCCTGGCAGAAAGGCAGCTCTGGCAGCGCTGGACAGGCGGGAGATTCCGGCAGCTCTGAACAGGCGGGAGACTCCGGCAGCGCTGTAGAGGAGGAAGGCTCTGGCAGCGCTGGACAGGCGGGAGACTCCGGCAGCGCTGGAGAGGAGGAAGGCTCCGGCAGCACTGGACAGGTGGGAGCACCTGTAGGGATGGGACGGAGAGACAGCCTGGTGCGGGGGGCTGCCACCGGAGGGCTGGTGCGTGGCGGTGGTACCGGATAGACCGGACCGTGCAGGCGCACTGGAGCTCTTGAGCACCGAGCCTGCCCAACCTTACCAAATTGAATGCTCCCGGTCGCCCTGCCAGTGTGGCGAGGTGGAATAGCCCGCACTGGGCTATGCAGGCGAACCGGGGACACCATGCGCCAGGCTGGTGCCATGTAAGCCCATGGCTCGATGCCCACTCTAGCCCGGCCGATACGCGGAGCTGGTATGTACCGCACCGGGCTATGCACCCGCACTGGGGACACTGTGCGCTTCACAGCATAACACGGTGCCTGCCCGGTCTCTCTAGCCCCCCGGTAAGCACAGGAAGTTGGCGCAGGTCTCCTACCTGTCTCATCCACGCCGCCGTGCTGCCTCCTCATACCAGCGCCTCTCCGCCTTCGCCACCTCCAGCTCTTCTTTGGGGCGGCGATATTCTCCAGGCTGTGCCCAGGGTCCTTTACCATCCTCTCAAACTCATCCTCCCATGTCCAGTACTCCTCGCGCTGTTCCTGCTGCCACTGCCTGTCACCACGCCGCTTGGTCCTGTTGTGGTGGGTGATTCTGTAACGGGATCCTTCCGTCGAAGGAGAGGCGGACCAATACGCAGCGTGGTTGAAGTTCATGTTTTTTTAATAAGAAAAACTATACATGAACAAACTACAAAACAATAAATGTGAAAACCCGAAACCAGTCCCGTGTGGTACAAACACTGACACGGGAGACAATCACCCACAAAACCCAACACCAAACAGGCTACCTAAATATGGTTCCCAATCAGAGACAATGACTAAAACCTGCCTCTGATTGAGAACCATATCAGGCCAAACACAGAAACAGACAAACTAGACACACAACATAGAATGCCCACTCAGATCACACCCTGACCAGACAAAACATAGAAACATACAAAGCAAACTATGGTCAGGGTGTGACAATATCGACATAACCTGAAAGGCCGCTCAGCAAGGAAGAAGCCATTACTCCAAAACCACCATAAAAAAGCCAGATTACGGTTTGCAACTGCACATGGGGACAAAGATCATACTTTTTGGAGAAATGTCCTCTGGTCTGATGAAACAAAAATAGAACTGTTTGGCCATAATGACCATTGTTGTGTTTGGAGGAAAAAGGGGGAGGCTTGCAAAGCAAAGAACACCATCCCAACCATGAAGCACGGGGGTGGCAGCATCATGTTGTGGGGGTGCTTTGCTGCAGGAGGGACTGGTGCACTTCACAAAATAGATGACATCATGAGGGATGAAAATTATGTGGATATATTGAAGCAACATCTCAAGACATCATTCAGGAAGTTAAAGCTTGGTCGCAAATGGGTCTTCCAAATGGACAATATCCCAAGCATACTTCCAAAGTTGTGGCAAAATGGCTTAAGGACAACAAAGTCAAGGTATTGGAGTGGCCATTGCAAAGCCCTGACCTCAATCCTATATCAAATGTGTGGGCAGAACTGAAAAGGCGTGTGTGAGAAAGGAGGCCTACAAACCTGACTCAGTTACACCAGCTCTGTCAGAAGGAATGGGCAAAAATTCACCCATCTATTGTGGGAAGCTTGTGGAAGGCTACCCGAAACGTTTGACCCAACTGAAACAATTTAAAGGCAATTCTACCAAATACTAATTGAATGTAAACGTGTATGTAAACGTCTGACTGTCACAATAGTTATAAGGAGTGGACCAAGTTGCAGAGTGGTATGTTTCCATCCATTATTCTGGAAGAGAAATTCAAAGAACAAAAACAATAAAGCGAAAAAACCGAAACGTGAAGCTCAAAGTAGTGCTCGCAGGCAAGATCCCACAAAGCACAATGGGGAAATGGCTGCCTAAATATGATCCCCAATCAGAGACAACGATAAACAGCTGCCTCTGATTGGGACCATATCCAGGCCAACATAGATCATTAATCACCTAGATAAACCACCCTAGTCACTGTCACGCCCCAACCAGCATAGAGAATAAACAGCTCTCTATGGTCAGGGCGTGACAGTACCCCTCCCAAAGGTGTGGATTCCGACCGCAAAACCTGACTTAATAGGGGAGGGTCCGGGTGGGCATCTACCGTCGGGGGTGGCTCCGGTGCGGGGCGAAGTACCCACTCCGCTCGCAGGTACATCATCCTCCATGGCGGCTCTGGTGCGGGGATCGTCGCCGGAAGCTTCGGACCGTGGATCCTCACCGTAGGAACCGGACCGTGGGTCATCGCCGTAGGAACCGGACCATGGACTGTCTCAGGAGGTTCCGGACTGTGGACCGTCGCCAGAGGCTCCGGACCATGGAACAGTCGTCATAGGCTCCGGACCATGGAACTGTCGTCATAGGCTCCGGACTGGGAACTGTCGCCGGAAGCTCCGGACTGGGAACTGTCGCCGGAAGCTCTGGACTGGGAATGGTCACCGGAAGCTCCGGACTGGGAACTGTCACCGGAAGCTCCGGACTGGGAACTGTCGCCAGAAGCTCTGGACTGGGAACTGTCGCAGAAGCTCTGGACTGTGGAGGCGCACTGGAGGCCTGATGCATGGGGCCAGTACAGGTGGCACCGGGCTGGTGACACGCACCTCAGGGCGAGTGCGGGGAGGAGGCACAGGACGTACTGGACTGTGGAGGCACACTGGAGGCCTGTTGCGTGGGACCGGTACAGGTGACACCGAGCTGATGACACGCACCTCGAGGCGAGTGTGGGGAGGAGGCACAGGACGTACTGGACTGTGGAGGCGCACTGGTGGTCTGGAGTGTAGAGCTGGCACAACGCGCCCTGGACAAATGACCACCTTCGCACGGCAAGTGCAGGAAGCTGGCACAGGACGCACTGGGCTATGAAGGCGCACTGGGGATACAGCGCATAGAGCCGGCGCAGGATATCCGGGACCGAGGAGGCACACTGGAGACCAGGCGCTCTGAGCCGGCACAACCCGTCCTGGACAGATACCCACTTTAGCACGACAAGTGCGAGGAGTTGGCACAGAACGCACCGGGCTGTGAATGCGCACTGGAGACACAGTGCGTATCACTGCAAAACATGGTGCCTGACCGGTCACACGCTCCCCATGGTGAGTACGGGGAGTTGGCTCTGGTTCCAAACCTGGCCCCCCCCAAAAATAATTTGAGGCTGCCTCTCGGGCTTCTGTCGTGGCCGTGAACCCCGGTGTCATCGTCGTTGTTGTTCTCTCGCTGTCTCCATCTGCTCCCATGGAAGGCGATCCTTACCGGCCAGGATCTCCTCCCACGTCCAGGATCCCTTACCGTCCAAGATATCCTCCCATGTCCAGGATGTCTGCTCCTCCTGGCCACGCTGCTTGGTCCGTTTGTGGTGGGATCTTCTGTCACATTCGTTATAATAAGTGGACCAAAGCGCAGCGTGATCTGGGTTCCACATCTTTTATTTACTAAGTGAAACTCACAGCAAACCGAAACGTGAAGCTAACAATAGTGCTAACAGGCAACTATCCATAGACAAGATCCCACAAAACACAAAGGGGAAATGGCTGCCTAAATATGATCCCCAATCAGAGACAACGATAAACAGCTGCCACTGATTGGGAACCATAACAGGCCAACATAGAAATATAAATCACCTAGATGACCCACCCTAGTCACATCCCGACCTAACCAACATAGAGAATAAAAAGCTCTCTATGGTCAGGTTGTGACACTGACCCACTGGGAATGTGATGAAAGAAATGAAAGCTGAAATAAATCATTCTCACTACTATTATTCTGACATTTCACATTCTTAAAATAAAGTGGTGATCCTAACTGATATGACAGGGAATTTTTACTAGGATTAAATGTCAGGAATTGTGAAAAACTGAGTTTAAATGTATTTGGCTAATTTGTATGTAAACTTCCAACTTTGTATATGGGGCATACAACAATCTCAGCTCTGTAGATTTTGCAAAGAGACAGAATCACTAGAAATGTATTATGGTATTGCCCCTATGTAACTTCCTATGTTTGTTTCTGGTCACAGGTTCAGGAATGGTTAAAATATCACAACTTTCACTTAAAATTAACCTTACAAATAGCAGTGTTGAGCGATTTGGAAAGCCATAGTCAGTCAATAAATAATATAATACTTGTAGGAAATATCTATCACAATCTATGGATACTATACAATTAGATAGGTTCAAAATGTATGTAAAACATCACAGCACAATTTTTAAATATATGGCACATGGAAACCAAACGAGGGTGGTCTATGGTGATAGGTGTGATGGGCTGAGAGTGGCTGAGGGGCGGGATTAAAGAGCTTATGTTTGGTAATGTATTATTGTTATGTGATTGCTTTATATAAAAGTACCATGTATATGTAAAATGTATGTACAGAAATCTTGCTTGTTTGTAGGTGACCAAATACTTATTTTCCACCATAATTTGCAAATAAATTCATTAAAAATCCTACAATGTGATTTTCTGGATTTTTTCCCCTCATTTTGTCTGTCATAGTTGAAGTGTATCTATGATGGAAATTACAGGCCTCTCTCATCTTTTTAAGTGGGAGAACTTGCCCAATTGGTGGCTGACTAAATATGTTTTTTTGCCCCACTGTATTTATATGTACATATTGTTATTCATTCCTTTACACTTGTGTGTAAAAGGTAGTTGTTGTGAAATTGTTCGATTACTTATTAGATATTACTGCATGGTAGGAACTAGAAGCACAAACATTTTGCTACACTCACATTAACATCTGCTAACCATGTGTATGTGAGCAATAACATTTGATTTGATTTGTGCACACATTTTTATGTGTATCGAAAATACATAGGATCTTTTTATTTCAGCTCATGAAACATGGGACCTTTACTTGCTGCATTCATATTTTTGTTCATAGCTAGATTCATGCACAGATCCTAGAAATACAATACATTGATAGAACAGGTCGCAAGACGATTCCATATTGATAATCAAAGAGTTCAGCATTAAATAACCCACTGTTTAAGCACTCTACTCACCCAGCACCAGAGTGGGCCAGTTGGCTATCCGAGCCTTCAGCCCCTGGTGGAAGATCTCATGGAGGAACATGATGGTCTCACTGAGGACAGAGAGAAGAAGAAGAGATGTAGTTGAGATCTCAGGCCTACCAGGTGAAGAAGATGCTTCTGACATCGTAGTCTGCGTGTGTGTGCGTGCTTTCATATGCATGTCTGTTACCTATTGAGGAAGATGCTGCTGACGTCATCGTGGCTGATGGGAGGTTTCTTGGAGCTGGCGGCCATACGTAGTGGTCTGAGGAAGAAGTTGACCAGGACAGAGAGCTGGCATACGTACTCTGTCTCTGCCTCCACCATGTTAAATACGATGTGGTTCCTCTTCCTCATGTTCTCAGCTTGTGGAGAACAGATGTAGTCCTGAACAATGATCTTCCACTTCCTCCGACACAGCCAGCCTCGCATGAAACTCTGGACCTGGAGGTGAGACAGGACACGGTCAGAATACACACATAAATATAGGTCAGAATACCTATCAAAGCCTTGAGGGAAAAGTAATCAAATACCGTAGAGACAATTGCTGATACCTTTTTGATCTTTTTAATGTCTGGATCCTCCTCCTCTTCATTAGTCTGGCAAGGCAGCATCCTTTCCTTGTCCTTATTCAACAGTACGATCTCGAAGAACACAGTCAGATCCGTGTGAGTGTGTGTGTATGTTTGTGTGGGTATGTGTGTGTATGTGTGTGTGCGTATGTGTGTGTGTGTCTATTAGAGGTCGACCGATTATGATTTTTCAATGCCGATACCGATTATTGGACGACCAAAATAAGCCGATACCAATTAATCGGACTTATTTGTAATAATGACAATTACAACAATACTGAATGAACACTTATTTTAACTTAATATAATACATCAATAAAAATCCATTTAGCCTCAAATAAATAATTAAACATGTTCAATTTGGTTTAAATAATGCAAAAACAAAGTGTTGAAAAAGTAAAGGTGCAATATGTGCCATGTAAAAAAGCTAACGTTTGAGTTCCTTGCTCAGAACATGAGAACATATGAAAGTTGGTGGTTCCTTTTAACATGAGACTTCAATATTCCAAGGTAAGAGGTTTTAGGTTGTAGTTAATATAGTATTTATAGAACTATTTTCTCTATACCATTTGTATTTCATATACCTTTGACTATTGGATGTTCTTATAGGCACTTTAGTATTGCCAGTGTAACAGTGTAGCTTCCATCCCCCTCCTCGCCCCTACCTGGGCTCGAACCAGGAACACAACGACAACAGCCACCCTCGAAGCAGCGTTACCCATCGCTCTACAAAGGCCGCGGCCCTTGCAGAGCAAGGGGAATAACTACTCCAAGTCTCAGAGCGAGTGACGTTTGAATCGCTATTAGCGCGCACCCCGCTAACTAGCTATCTGTTTCACATCGGTTACACCAGACATTAGGCTGATAGGCTTGAAGTCATAAACAGCGCTGTGATTGCGAAGAGCTGCTGGCAAAATGCACAAAAGTGCTGTTTGAATGAATACTTACGAGCCTGCTGCTGCCTACCATCGCTCAGTCACACTGCTCTATCAAATCATAGACTTAGTTATAACACACAGAAATACAAGCCTTTGGTCATTAACATGGTAGAATCCAGAAACTATCATTTCGAAAACAAAACGTTTATTATTTCAGTGAAATACGGAACCGTTCGGTATTTTATCTAACGGGTGGCATCCCTAAGTCTAAATATTCTTGTTTACATTGCACAACCTTCAATGTTATGTCATAATTACGTAAAATTCTGGCAAATTATTTCGCAATGAGCCAGGCTGCCCAAACGGTTGCATATACCCTGACTTTGCATGCAATGAACGCAAGAAAAGTGACACAAATTCACCTGGTTAATATTGCCTGCTAACCTGGATTTCTTTTAGCTAAATATGCAGGTTTAAAAATATATACTTCTGTGTATTGATTTTAAGAAAGGCGTTGGAGTTTATGGTTAGGTACAGTCGTGCAACGATTGTGCTTTTTTCGCAAATGCGCTTTTGTTAAATCATCGAGCTGAAAGTCCATATTGCCCAAAGACAGCCCCGAAACCTGAAGGATCTGGAGAAGGTCTGTATGTAGGAGTGGGCCAAAATTCCTGCTGCGGTGTGTGCAAACCTGGTCAAGAACTACAGGAAACTTATGATCTCTGTAATTGCAAACAAAGGTTTCTGTACTAAATATTAAGTTCTGCTTTTCTGATGTATCAAATACTTATGTCATGCAATAAAATGCTAATTAATTACTTAAAAATCATACAATGTGATTTTCTGGATTTTTGTTTTAGATTCCGTCTCTCACAGTTGAAGTGTACCTATGATAAAAAATTACAGACCTCTACATGCTTTGTAAGTAGGAAAACCTGCAAAATCGGCAGTGTATCAAACACTTGTTCTCCCCACTGTATGTATGTATGTGTATGAGTGTGTGTGTGTACCTCTGCTTTCAGCCTCTCTATCTCTGTGTCCTGGTCCTCTAACTGGGTGCGTATCTGGTTGGCCGCCACCTTCTCTGTCTCCATGATCTGGACCAGGTGGATGTACTTCTGCATCAGGACCTCGCGCTCAATGATGATGTCAGAGTAACTACAGGTGGAATGGTAAGTGTTGAATGTTAAAACTAAGTTGACATGGTGAACATTGCACAGCGAACATCAATACATATTACCAAGAAAAATAATTTTCAAAGTTAATATTATAGCATTAATTTATTCATAATCCATCAATGTACATTAGTAACAGCAGAACATACACATCTAGTTCAGTGGTAGTCTCTGGGGGAGGGAGGGGGAGGGAGGGAGGGAGGGAGGGAGGGAGGGAGGGAGGGAGGGAGGGAGGGAGGGAGGGAGGGAGGGAGGGAGGGAGGGAGGGAGGAGGGAGGGAGGGAGGGAGGGAGGGAGGGTACAGCAGGGAGGGAGGGAGATGTTATGATTAGTGGGAACAAGAGAAAGAGAAGAGACAGAGAGAGCGAGACGGAGTGTTGAGGTCAGGGGTGTGTTGTAATCACTATGGCAGTACAGCACCAAAGTGTGACCTAAATGTGAACCGCTCCGAGCAGAGCACGCGCACCCACACACACACAATCTCTTACAAATGGAGCAGACATGTGGAGAGGGGATTCTGTGTGTGTGTTTAGCGTGTGGATCACTATACAGTCACTGTGTGTCTTAGAGCAGATCAAGCCACACTGGCTACTTAGGGGAGAGTCAGCTGTTGCATTTACATGTGTGTCATGAGTACAACAAGCAAGCCAGACCCAAATCAAGCCCTAACTCCTATCCTTCCCCCAGCCCCTAGCTGCTACCTCTTGTAAAGAGGTGTTGAGGTTTTGTTGTTGGATAGACTCCATCCTCTTACCTGGCCTGTTGGATATACTCCACCCACTTATTGCAGTCTGACTCCTCCTCTGTCCGCAGCTCCAGAGGCTTCTGACCGTCATGGCCAAACACCACCAGGAAGTAGTGCTGGAGGAAACAGGAAACAGAAATACTATTACATGGTAAACAAGAAACAGAATCAACATGTGAAGGTGCTACTCAATCAATTGCAGGTATCAGATCAAATCAAAGTTTATTTGTCACGTGTGCCGAATACAACAGGTGTAGACATTACAGTGAAATGCTTACTTACAGGCTCTAACCAACAGCGCAAAAAAATATATTAAGTGAACAATAGGTAAGTAAAGAAATAAAACAACAGTTAAAAAGACAGTGAAAAATAACAGTAGCGAGTTTATAGACAGTAGCGAGGCTATAACAGTAGCGAGGCTATATACAGTAGCGAGGCTATAACAGTAGCGAGGCTATAGACAGTAGCGAGGCTATATACAGTAGCGAGGCTATAACAGTAGCGAGGCTATAACAGTAGCGAGGCTATAGACAGTAGCGAGGCTATAGACAGTAGCGAGGCTATAGACAGTAGCGAGGCTATAGACAGTAGCGAGGCTATAGACAGTAGCGAGGCTATATACAGTAGCGAGGCTATAGACAGTAGCGAGGCTATAGACAGTAGCGAGGCTATAACAGTAGCGAGGCTATAGACAGTAGCGAGGCTATAACAGTAGCGGGGCTATAGACAGTAGTGAGGCTATAACAGTAGCGAGGCTATAACAGTAGCGAGGCTATAGTAGCGAGGCTATAACAGTAGCGAGGCTATAACAGTAGCGAGGCTATAGCGATAACAGTAGCGGCTATAACAGTAGCTATAACAGAGGCTATAACAGTAGCGAGGCTATAACAGTAGCGAGGCTATAGACAGTAGCGAGGCTATAACAGTAGCGAGGCTATAGACAGTAGCGAGGCTATAACAGTAGCGAGGCTATAGACAGTAGCGAGGCTATAGACAGTAGCGAGGCTATAGACAGTAGCGAGGCTATAGACAGTAGCGAGGCTATAACAGTTGCGAGGCTATAGACAGTAGCGAGGCTATAACAGTAGCGAGGCTATAGACAGTAGCGAGGCTATAACAGTAGCGAGGCTATATAACAGTAGCGAGGCTATAACAGTAGCGAGGCTATAGACAGTAGCGAGGCTATAACAGTAGCGAGGCTATAGCAGTAGCGAGGCTATATACAGTAGCGAGGCTATAACAGTAGCGAAGCTATAATAATAGCGAGGCTATAACAGTAGCGAGGCTATATACAGTAGCGAGACTATATACAGTAGCGAGGCTATAGACAGTAGCGAGGCTATAACAGTAGCGAGGCTATATACAGTAGCGAGGCTATATACAGTAGCGAGGCTATAACAGTAGCGAGGCTATAGACAGTAGCGAGGCTATAGACAGTAGGCTATAACAGTAGCGAGGCTATAACAGTAGCGAGGCTATAGACAGTAGCGAGGCTATAGACAGTAGCGAGGCTATAGACAGTAGCGAGGCTATAACAGTAGCGAGGCTATAGACAGTAGCGAGGCTATATAGCAGGCTATAGACAGTAGCGGCTATAGCTATAGACAGTAGCGAGGCTATAGACAGTAGCGTAGGCTATAACAGTAGCGAGGCTATAGACAGTAGCGAGGCTATAACAGTAGCGAGGCTATAGACAGTAGCGAGGCTATAACAGTAGCGAGGCTATAGACAGTAGCGAGGCTATAACAGTAGCGAGGCTATAGACAGTAGCGAGGCTATAACAGTAGCGAGGCTATAGACAGTAGCGAGGCTATAACAGTAGCGAGGCTATAGACAGTAGCGAGCGTATAACAGTATAACAGTAGCGAGGCTATAGCAGTAGCGAGGCTATATACAGTAGCGAGGCTATAACAGTAGCGAAGCTATAACAATAGCGAGGCTATAGACAGTAGCGAGGCTATAACAGTAGCGAGGCTATAACAGTAGCGAGGCTATATACAGTAGCGAGGCTATAGACAGTAGCGAGGCTATAACAGTAGCGAGGCTATAGTACATAGACAGTAGCTAAGGCTATATATAGACAGTAGCGAGGCTATAGACAGTAGCGAGGCTATAGACAGTAGCGAGGCTATAGACAGTAGCGAGGCTATAACAGTAGCGAGGCTATAGACAGTAGCGAGGCTATAACAGTAGCGAGGCTATAGACAGTAGCGAGGCTATAACAGTAGCGAGGCTATAGACAGTAGCGAGGCTATAACAGTAGCGAGGCTATAGACAGTAGCGAGGCTATAACAGTAGCGAGGCTATAGACAGTAGCGAGGCTATAACAGTAGCGAGGCTATATAGACAGTAGCGAGGCTATAACAGTAGCGAGGCTATAGACAGTAGCGAGGCTATAACAGTAGCGAGGCTATAACAGTAGCAAGGCTATAACAGTAGCGAGGCTATAGACAGTAGCGAGGCTATAACAGTAGCGAGGCTATATACAGTAGTGAGGCTATAACAGTAGCGAGGCTATATACAGTAGCGAGGCTATATACAGTAGCGAGGCTATATACAGTATCGAGGCTATATACAGTAGCGAAGCTATAGACAGTAGCGAGGCTATATACAGTAGCGAGGCTATAGACAGTAGCGAGGCTATAGATAGGCACTGGTTAGTCGGGCTGATTGAGATAGTATGTACATGTAAATATGGTTAAATTGACAATGCATATATGATGAACAGAGAGTAGCAGTAAAAGATGTTTGTAGTGCTTTCAGAAGTGTTTGATTTGCACAGCAGCATGTCCTGGAATGCCACACAAGCTCAAGCTCACACACATTCACACACACACACACACACACACACACACACACACACACACACACACACACACACACACACACACACACACACACACACACACACACAAACACATAGACACACACACACACACGTAGACACACACACACAAGTTGCTCTTTCTCTGACAGGAATCCAATAAACACGCAATTTCCTCCATGTTAGGCGTTCCCACCACATAAACAATACTCTCAGAATATAAAGAATGAGTTAATTGTTTAAAATGTTTTTAAAAATGTAGAGAACATTTCTTGAGTCCTTGCCACTGGGCATGAAAAGCAGGAAATGTCGTCCCAAATGACTTCTATCTGTGACTCAGTTCACTGACCAAAACACATTAGAGGGAACAGGAGAGTGCTATAAAGGTCATAGTACAGAACCAGGTTTCCTGCAAAATAAACAATTGTCTTATTTACCCAGCAAACATGACCCCATTGGCCCCATATGGATATTCAGTGGGCAAGGTGGGCACGGGCTAGCCCACAGCAATCCCACATCAGCCCAATTAATACATAAGGCTCATCGACCTAATGTGGGCAGCCTACATGGGGACAATATTTTAGCCCGGACTGGGCCCACATTGTCAATCAAATCAAATCAAACCATTTTGTCAATGTGGACATGTTTGCTGGGTAACTACTGTGGGTAACTTCTGCCCACTCATTCCTTGGGAGGAAAGGAGAGTGACTGTTTATGTAAGAAAGACTGTGAAAAGAATGTCTCTATTCTATTCTATTCTATTTGACAATATTGTTACATTTTGAATGTTCAATTTCTATTTTAAATTAGAATGTCATTTAATACAATTATTAATATAATGTCACCAATGATCTGCTAATTTAGAAAAAAAAGATGTGAATCTGTATGCGATACATAAAAGGCTGGACTCAATGACAATATGTTTTCATAGAATTAGATTCAAATTCCACCACAAGCCGTTGTTTATATCAAATAAAATCAGATGATACAAAAATGTGCATGTATATAGGCGGGTAAGAGACACTAGTGTGAGCAGAGAGAGGCTTGGGGGCTTGTTTGTGTTGTGTGTGCATATGTGTGTGTGTGTGGATGTATGTGTGTGTGCAGGTTACATAACGACCAGGGCTTGTGCAGCTTCTTACTGCTGCTCATCCGGCCTCCCCAGCCTAAGGTCTGCTGTCAGCTGGGGGATAAAAATGAGAGAGAGTACTTTATTTTTAGTATTTGGCCCAAAACAAGTACTTTTATTTTAATATTTGAATGGTTATTTGTAAAAACCAAATAGTCTACCAAATTGTATTCGAGGGTATTTTCAAATACTTATTTGTAATGCTATTTTCAAGTACCTGGGATAAATGCATGGGTGTGTATTTGAGTATTTCCAAATACATTAAACTACTTGTCCAAAAATATTTTTGAATACTTACTTTGAAAGTGTGTGAAAGTAACAGATATTTGAAATAGTATTTGAACCCAGGTCTTGTGTGTATGTGAATGTGTGTGTGTGTTCATGCATTTAATGTGTGTTAATGTGAGGACAGATGAATGATTTCTGCTGGTTAGCTGGCTACCATGGCTGTTTACAGCAGCAAAACACAAACATGCCCCCCCCGCCCGCCCGCCCCCTCTCTCTCTGGTGGATTTTTGTGGTATTATATGCTGGTTCTAAATGTAGTTTCATTGCTTTACTTGACGTAACAAAATGGTCTCTCATCTTCTCTCAGTCTCTCTGTAACTGTCACAGTCAGTCAGACACTGTCACAGCAGAGTTTCACACACAAAACCTCTAAAAACCCTCCCTTCAGTCCCTCCTCCTCTTCTCATCATAATAAATACTGTCAATCACATCCCAGCGCTCTCTCTCTCCTCATCTATATTTCTCTCTACTCATCTTTAGCCTCTCTCTCTCTCCCTCAGCCCATCCCTCTTTCACTATTTCCCCAGCCTCCTCTTAGCCTTATCATCTCCCATTCTCTCCCTCCTTCTCTTTTTCTCTAATTATCTCTCCCCCTCTTTCTGAGAAAACTTGTAGGCTACCTTACATAACATTTCTTGAAGTGCTTCTGTGTGTATGCTGTGCGTGGTGTGTTGACAGCGATGTGTGGGTGTGAGTGTGTGTGTGTGTGTGTGTATGATGTGTTCTAAAACTGTGCCACTTCAACAACCATAGTAACCATGGTAACCCCTCAATCAGCCGACTGGCTGGCGCTGAAGTAGTCATCTTATTAGCACAAAGAACTTTCCTCTGCGGAGAGGTATATTATATAACAACTTACATAAAGAGAGAGATCAGAAAGAGAGAGAAAAACAGAGATAGAGAGACAGAGAACACGAGAGAGAGAGACAGAGACAGGCAGTGAGACAGACAGAGAGAGACAGAGAGAGAGACAGACAGGCAGAGAGACAGAGAGCGTGCGCGAGAGAGAGACAGACAGGCAGTGAGACAGACAGAGAGATACAGACAGACAGACAGACAGACAGACAGACAGACAGACAGACAGACAGACAGACAGACAGACAGACAGACAGACAGACAGACAGACAGACAGACAGACAGACAGACAGACAGACAGACAGAGACAGGCAGTGAGAGAGACACAGACAGACAGAGAGCATGCACAAGAGAGAGACAGAGACAGGCAGTGAGACAGAGAGACACAGACAGACAGACAGACAGACAGACAGACAGACAGACAGACAGACAGAAAGACAGACAGACAGACAGACAGACAGACAGACAGACAGACAGACAGACAGACAGACAGACAGACAGACAGACAGACAGACAGACAGACAGACAGACAGACAGACAGACAGACAGACAGAGAGCGTGCGTGAGAGAGAGAGAGACAGAGACAGGCAGTGAGACAGACAGAGAGAGACACAGACAGACAGACAGACAGACAGACAGACAGACAGACAGACAGACAGACAGACAGACAGACAGACAGACAGACAGACAGACAGAACACTTACAGGCAGCCAGTATTCCCTATTTTTTGCAGCCCCTCCCTACCCTCCTTCGCTCGTCCTCCATATAAAACAATTCATGCTTTATTTGGCCTCATTTGCATCTGTAGCTCTCAATGTTGCTTCAGGGTCCTTTGCATGCCCCCCCCTCCCAAAAGCATTAAAGGAAACACTGATTCCCAAACTGCTGCTGTTTGCTAATTTACAGTCTGACCCCCCCCCAACCCTGCCTTTTCACCAGCGACTGAGCCTTCACATGGAACTATCTCCCCTCTCACACACTGTCTACAGCCTCAGAGCCCACAGCAAGGCTACAGAGACACATGCTATCCTCCACTACCTCACAAGACCAACACCACACACACACTCGCACATACACACACACACTCAAACACACACACACACAGACAACCAGGACCAGAGACATTAACACAATGCACAGCCCAAACCCCCCAGACATGTACAGTTGCTACAGTAGTTGATAAAAGTTTTTTAAATGATGACAACAGCAACTTTAAGGAGATGAGGCTGCTGCTAGGCACAATATATTCCAAACTGCTCAGTGTGTGTGTGTGTGTGTGTGTGTGTGTGTGTGTGTGTGTGTGTGTATCTGCAATGTTTTTGTCTGTGTGTGGTTTGTGTGTGTTTGTTTTTGTCTGGTTTAAACGTTTAAAGGCAAAGCAGCTAGCAAGGTACTTCTCTGTGCGGTCATGGGCAGCCTAGCTGTAGGCCTATGGAAAAGAGGGTGCTTTCTAAATCCATGAGTGTCCAGATATCTTTGACCTTTGACCTGTTTGAATCCTTTTCGACTGTAATTGTGATACATAGGATTCAAATAAAGTATCTAATGTGTGCATGTGTGCACGTGTGTGTTTGTGTTTGCATGTGTGTTACTGTTTGAGTGTCTGTGTGTGTTTTTGTGTGTGCGTTTTTAAACCCCTCTCACTTTGCAGCCTTTGGAGTTGTGTGTTTGTTGTCCACTAAGTGGCCTTTATCCAACAGGATCAAACACTGTATTGTTTGGGATGTACCATGAATATGCTAAGCTGAAGCACCAGGTAGAAATTAATTAGGTTTACAACACCTTAGTAATAACATTGTAATAATATCTATTGTTATAATACTGTTATAAGACTGTTCTATACCTGTTTGCTGCTCAGCTGTATCAAACCTGTTAAGGAGCATGTTCCCTACCAAGTGGTCAAAACGTTGACCTCACACACACTATAAACCAGGGGTTCCCATTCCCAACTTTTGTCTCCCAATTTATATTAACCCTCTATTTAATTATACATAGTCTTTTACAGAAAGGGAATATATCAATTGATAGCGACAGAGTCACACATTGTATAACTGCTTGAATTTAAGCCGTAGCTCAGATTCTGAATGTCATAGAGACAGACCATATATCCCCCATGTGCATCAGAGTTGCGTCTTCCCCCAGCGGTTTACAGCTTGTTTCTAGCCAAAAGCATCACAGATTTCAGTGCCGTTATAGATCGGTATATAAAATCGCAAATAACCCTCAAATCACGGAAAGTTCCACGCTCCCAGGTAACTTTGGGGGGCACGACCCCTAGAATGGGAACCTCTGCTATAAACCACATGCACACATCACATTTCACACACACACCTGAGCTGAGCAGAATACAGTGCACACAGGAGGTTCAGTGACCTCATTTACAACATGCAATCACTGGAGTAACAGAATCTGAGGGGGGGAAAGAGAGTTATATACTACAGTTGCAATTTCTCATGTTGCAGTAAGGTTTGGTCAATGTTTAATGGAGACATATGACTATAACTGAGTACCACCAGAGCTAGCTGTGAGAGCTAGATAAGGGTGTCAGACATGGGGTGCGGGGGCCATCTGATGTGGCCAAATGTTATCTAATCAATGTGTGTTCCCAACACCAGCAACCACCAACCTCTCAGATAACATGGCAAGATCTGATGTGACAATAAAAATCCCTCTTCCTGGTGCCTCCAGGCTATGAGCTAATCACTGTCTTACTAGATGATGATTGCGGTGGTGTGTTGGGGATTTTTTGTTGTTGTCCTATTTTCACCTTTCTGACACTTCTGATCTAATTAGTGTTTTCAACTAAAATAAAAATGTAATAAGCACAAGGACCTGGACATGATTTTTGAAGCTAAATGATGTTGATACCCCTGATTTAGAGGCTGTAAAGTGATGTTAATATGAAGTGAGTAGCCTATATTTAGTACAGGACACGGATGCAGGTGTTGGTTTCAGGGTCATTTCAAAGGCAGGGGTTGAATACCGTACCGCGTCAAGAGGCACACATTGGAGATACACAGACAGATACTGAGTATGCAAAGAGCTTGAGAAACACAGAGATATATACAAATACAGATTAATGGAAAAACATTTATATAAGAAACATTTGCATTGATGTGCGTATCCAAAGGTAGACTACTGTACTGTATACAGAGAAAGTGAACATGCTGTCTCCACTCTCCAAATGTGAGGATGTAAAGTAAACAGGAAAACTGTCTTGTTGCCAGTTACTGACTCCATGCAGCTCATCACAATAACAAAGATGTCGGCCAGTAATGGAGCTCTTCATATGGCTACTTGACTAGTATTTCCATATTTAGCTTTAGTTCACTACATTGGAATATAGTACAGCAACTGTCATGAGGATATGGCAAAGTAGTCTGCACTGCCATGTTCTAAAATCACAACACTTCTAGTGTAAAGCCACATTTAGAAATATTCTACACATTCTACATGTATTCCAGGTAGCCTATGGAGGAAATCAATTGTCATCCCTCAATCCCACCTCTCCTCTCAACTAAAGTGCACCTTCTCTGCTTAATCCTCGTCCTTAATCTGTTTTATGCAAGAAAACAGGGAGACAAACCTGTGTCAACACTGCGAGCAGAGACCAAAACACAGAACCATGTCTGGTGCACTGCACTACAGTGGTAACTAGGGTACCTAACCCACCTGCTGCTTGTCCACAGTCTCCTTGCTGACCGCGGAGCCTTTGTGCGCGGGAACCCTCTCGCACGTGCACCCCTCCAGCAAGTAGATCCCAGAGGGCCGCGTGCTCTGGTCGTTGTCGAAGTAAAAGAGCACATTCTGGTAGAGAGCGAAGTACTTGTCGTTCCACCGACTGTTCTCCGTAGACTTCTTGCTCAGGATACCGCGTTTTGTGCCCTCTTTGCGCGCGACAACCGACAGATATAGAGCGTGGCCCTCATTATATCGCACGCTCTTCTGCATTTTCCGTGAGACCCCTTCTCGCTGTCGATTTCGATAAGTGATCATTGTTGTTGATGTCATATCTGTGACATCTCTCTCATATTTTCAAAGAGAGTTGGACAGGAAATGAGGGAGAGGAAGTAGATGTGGAGGAGCGAAAGAGGTAATCCAAGTTTACCACTGACGTGCAGGGAAAAGTTTGGAGTCCTATCCACGCAGCGCGCTGCAAAGCAGCAGACACTAGCGCCTTCTACTCACTCAGAAGGACTCACCAACCAGAAATTAATCTATAGACCCACGTTGCAATGCCTCAAACTTTCAGAAAGTGTTCTGAACGGACCCAAATGACAAGAAAATGTATATACACAATGGAAAATCGCACAATTGTATCGTTCAGGCTGTAGGTGCGTAAAACCAAAATAGATTGAGGGAACAAACGGTGAAAACAGCGCTAATCGGATTTGACAGGTCGCTCTGGACTAGAGCTACTGTCTGTCACTGTAGCATAGCCTGGTTACTGTCTGTCCTTCGGTGCGGGACGACTGACGGTCATTGTACAGTCTAGTTGCAGCGTTTGCGCCTCCCTCGCGCTCAGTTGTAGGGGCGGACTGGGACAAGAATTCTGCCTTGGAATTTTATCCACACCAGCCCACATCACTGCATCTGCCACCAACTCATCGCTAACCATACACACACAACCCATCACCACAAATACACCCTACACCCTGACCCTACACACCCGATTTAGACACAGGCAGTAGTGCTGACATATAACATTGGCAGTACAGTACAGATTTCGCGACCATTTCTGTACCAGTGACTGGTGAGACATGGTCCTCTTCCTCTTTTTTAACCAGCTCATGTTGAAAACAAATACAAGATGTAAACACACCACTGGAGATACAGCTCACGAGTGGTGTAAAGTACTGAAGTAAAAATACTTGAAAGTACTAATTAAGTCATTTTTTGTGTGTATCTGTACTTTACTATTTCTATTTTTGACTACTTTTACTTCACTACATTCTTAAATCAAATAATGTACTTTTTCCTCCATACATTTTCCCTGGCACCAAAAAGTACTCGTTACACTTTCAATGCTTAGTAGGACATGAAAATGGTCCAATTCACACACTTATTAATTATTAAGAGAACATCCCTGGTCATATTGCCTTTGATCTGGCAGACTCACTAAATACAAATGCTCAGTTTGTATATGATGCCTGAGTGTTGGAGTGTGGATAAGGACACAAAAAGTGCCAACCTGTGCCGGTCCTGTGCCTGCTCCTTGCACTCTCCCTCAAGTGCCTGTCCCCAGTCCGGTGCGTCCTGTGCCTGCTCCTCGCACTCGCCCTGAGGTGCATGTCGCCAGTCCGGTGCCATCTGTGCCGGCCCCACGCATCAGGCCTCCAGTGTACCTTCCCAGTCCAGAGCTTCCGGCGACGGTCCCCAGTCCGGAGCCTCCTGAGACGGTCCACGGTCCGGAACCTCCTGCGACGGTCCTCGGTCCGGACCCTCCAGCTCCATGGCCGGAGCCTTCCCCTGTGCCGATGCCCAGTCCAGGCGTCCAGTTCAGCTCCATGTCCGGAGCCTTCTCCCGTGCCGGTGCTCAGTCCAGATACGGCGCCCAGTCCTGCTCCATGGCAGGAGCCTTCCTCTTCACTGATGTCCAGTCCAGATCATGTGCCCAGTCCCGCTCCATGGCAGGAGCCTTCATTGATACCGAGGTCCAGTCTAGGCACAGTGTTTAGCCCAGGTCCATGGCTGGATCCACGGGATGAGCGGGTTCTTCGGGCCAGCACCAGAGTTGCCACCAAAGATGGTGGATCTGCGAGCTGAGCGGGTTCTTCATCCCGCACCAGAGCCGCCCCCGATGCTGGCGGATCCGCGGGATAAGCGGGTACTTCGCCCCGCACCAGAGCCGCCACCGACACTAGACACCCCCCCTAACCCTCCCTTTTGGTTTCAGGTTTTGCGGCCGGAGTCCGCACCTTTAGGGGGTACTGTCACGTCCTGACCATAGAGAGCCCTTATTTTATATGGTAGCGTAGGTCAGGGCGTGACTGGGGGGTTTTCTAGTTATTATTTTCTATGTGGGGTTCGAGTTTAGTTTTTCTATGTTGGTGTTTGGTATGATTCCCAATTAGAGGCAGCTGGCTATCGTTGTCTCTAATTGGGGATCATTTTTAAGTAGCATTTTTTCCACCTGTGTTTGATGGGATATTGTTTCTAATAAATAATATGTGGAAACCATATCGCGCTGCAGCTTGGTCCGGTAATTATTCCAGCGAACGTGACAGCCTGTCTGCTTACTAAAGACTTATACAGTGGGGCAAAAAAGTATTTCGTCAGCCACCAATTGTGCAAGTTCTCCCACTTAAAAAGATAAGAGAGGCCTGTAATTTTCACCATAGATACACTCCAAACTCCACTATGGCCAAGACCAAAGAGCTGTCAAAGGACACCAGAAACAAAATTGTAGACCTGCACCAGGCTGGGAAGACTGAATCTGCAATAGGTAAGCAGCTTTGTTTGAAGAAATCAACTGTGGGAGCAATTATTAGGAAATGGAAGACATACAAGACCACTGATAATCTCCCTCGATCTGGGGCTCCACGCAAGATCTCACCCCGTGGGGTCAAAATGATCACAAGAACGGTGAACAAAAATCCCAGAACCACACGGGGGGACCTAGTGAATGACCTGCAGAGAGCTGGGACCAAGGTAACAAAGCCTACCATCAGTAACACACTACGCCGCCAGGGACTCAAATCCTGCAGTGCCAGACGTGTCCCCCTGCTTAAGCCAGTACATGTCCAGGCCCGTCTGAAGTTTGCTAGAGAGCATTTGGATGATCCAGAAGAAGATTGGGAGAATGTCATATGGTCAGATGAAACCAAAATATAACTTTTTGGTAAAAACTCAACTCCTCATGTTTGGAGGACAAAGAATGCTGAGTTGCATCCAAAGAACACCATACCTACTGTGAAGCATGGGGGTGGAAACATCATGCTTTGGGGCTGTCTTTCTGAAAAGGGACCAGGACGACTGATCCGTGTAAAGGAAAGAATGAATGGGGCCATGTATCGTGAGATTTTGAGTGAAAACCTCCTTCCATCAGCAAGGGCATTGAAGATGAAACGTGGCTGGGTCTTTCAGCATGACAATGATCCCAAACACACCGCCTGGGCAACGAAGGAGTGGCTTTGTAAGATGCATTTCAAGGTCCTGGAGTGGCCTAGCCAGTCTCCAGATCTCAACCCCATAGAAAATCTTTGGAGAGGGTTGAAAGTCCGTGTTGCCCAGCAACAGCCCCAAAACATCACTGCTCTAGAGGAGATCTGCATGGAGGAATGGGCCAAAATACCAGCAACATTGTGTGAAAACCTTGTGAAGACTTACAGAAAAAGTTTGACCTCTGTCATTGCCAACAAAGGGTATATAACAAAGTATTGAGAAAACTTTTGTTATTGACCAAATACTTATTTTCCACCATAATTTGCAAATTAATTAATTAAAAATCCTACAATGTGATTTTCTGGATTATTTTTTCTAATTTTGTCTGTCATAGTTGAAGTGTACCTATGATGAAAATTACAGGCCTCTCTCATCTTTTTAAGTGGGAGAACTTGCACAATTGGTGGCTGACTAAATACTTTTTTGCCCCACTGTACGTTATTAAAGCAAAGGTAACGACCTAGGCTATATTGCAAATCAGTGGCGGTCGGTGCTGTTTAAGATTACAGGGGAGGATTTTGTTTATGAGCACGGCCATATTTCTATTACAGCATATTAGATGACTGTCATGCATATTCCATCACCCCAGCTCAATGTAACATCGAGAGGTTTAGGCTACTACATGATACTCAAATGTCCCTTTACCCATCATGAGGTTGCTACGACATAACCTATGAATGAAAGTTTAGGTCGAGAGACAAATTGGAGTAATCAAGGTGACAGACAGTGATACATTCAATATCACCTTGCACACACTTGCCTGCATCTAGCTGATCTAGGGTGTAATCATTAGTCCAAACTGTTGTAAACAAGAGTTTCTATTGGACAAATTCAGGTAGGTTTATCCCTGTTTCATTACGTTTGCTTCCGTTTAAGAAAAGTTTTTCAGCAGAATTGGCAGAATGAAAACACCCCTGGTCACCCGCAAACACAATTCACTTTCATAGCAGCCACATACAAAAAGCCTTATCACTTTGCTCATTGTATAATCTCTTCTCGCATCTTCTCACCTCTTCCCTTCACTTGTGGATTTCAGTGCAAAATACAACAGCTGTATGTGACCAGGTGAAAAAACCTTTCCAAGCCAAACCTTCATACCATAACCACTAACCGCTACACACAGCCTACATCGTTGTCACCATATTAGCTGATGTCATAGTCAACATAGCTACTACAACTAACCCGTTAGTAAACCCGATACAATCACGCAGTACCGTGTACAGCAAGCATTTTAGCAGTTACACAGGCAGGCCCTGGTGGCAATACATTTATAAAGCCAAAAGTTTACCTTGACTTGGAAGAGTTCCAGTTTTGGATATTCTTAGCCAGCTATATAACATAAACAGCATTCCTCTCTGCTTGAGCCGGGTGTTTGAGTAGGCTAAATTAACTAGCTCTAGACCAAGAGCTTCATAGGTTTTGTATTGAAATCAATGTACTCAGGGGAGGACGGAAACTAGCTGTCCTCCGGCTCCACCTTGGTGCTACCCCAGAGAGTGCTGTTGAGGCTACTGAAGGCTATTGACCTTCATTGCAGAACAGTGTGTTGTAATCAGTAATTTGGTGACGTGAATATATTTAGTATAGTTTTATCTAAAAATGATAATGTTTCACTATTTCATTTCTTCTGAAATTCACTGAGTAGGATGTTCCTCCCCTTCCTCCTCTGAGGAGCCTCCACTGTTTCAAATTAGTGCCACATATGTGTTCCCCTGAATCAACATCTACCCTAAGTGTGAATTACTATTACAGGGCTCCAGAATAACATTTTCCCCTGGTGTCACTGGTGCCACTAACTTTAACAGTGGGTGGCACCAGACAGTGACACCAGCCAGTGACAACCTTGCCACAACACAGCCAGTTGGCTTGAACGCATTAAGAAGGAAAGAATCTCCACAAATGAACTTTTAACAAGGCAAACCTGTTAATTGAAATGCATTCCAGGTGACTACCGCATGCGCAAAGCTGTCATCAAGGCGAAGGGTGGCTACTTTGAAGAATCTAAAATATATTTTGATTTGTTTAACACTTTTTTGGTTACTACATGATTCCATATGTGTTATTTCATAGTTTTGATGTCTTCACTATTATTCTACAATGTAGAAAATAATAAAAAATAAAGAAAAACCCTTGAATGATGTCACGACTTCCGTCGAAGTCGGTCCTTCTCCTTGTTCGGGCGGCATTCGGCGGTCGACGTCACCGGTCTTCCAGCCATCGCCGCTCCACCTTTCATTTTCCATTTGTTTTGTCTTGTTTTCCCGCACACCTGGTTCACATTCCCTCATCAGACTAAATGTATATTACCCTCTGTTTCCCCATATATGTGTGTGGAATTGTTCTTTGTGTAGGGTGTTACGCTACAGGCTGGCTTGCGCTAGGTTTGTTTCAAACCTAGGTTTGTTTGTTTTGTTTAATCCGGTTCATGTTACCGTGGTTGTGCTTTGTGCTGCCTCGCCTGTGCCTTTGGGCCAGGGTGTATATTAAAGTTCTCCTGTTATCACCCATCTCTGCTCTCCTGCGCCTGACTTCCCGGCAACCAGTCACTCACCCCGTTACAAATGAGTAGATGTGTCCAAACTTTTTACTGGTACTGTACATCTTTATGTGCACTAACTAATATAATAGGCTAATTAATTTGGGGTTCAACACCTGAAGAAGTGGAAACTCAAAACACATCAACTAGATCGCTAACTATAAATATAATACCCACTGCTAGTAGCCATGTATTCATCCAACAGTAAATGCAATGTTAAATTTTTTTTGCAGTTGTAGGCTACTACCCATGAGACATATAGGCCTATGCCCTTGCAATGGTTGGTGCACATTTCGTGCCCACGCCGCTCCATATCTCAAAGCTATCTTGGTTGTAAAATAGTTGCTATTGAGCTGAATATGAAATAAAAATCCAATTAAATATTGAGAGTTGAGAAATAAAATTATACCAAGAGAAAGCTGAGGCCCTCCTCACTTTGACAGGGACAAGGGGACAAAGCTTGTAAAACTGTGTTTTTCCTGCAATTGCATTTTGAAATGTTATACAATCAGAACACATTTTTCTCTAGAGCGCGTGGGGGGAGAGGAGAGTGGCTCAATCATCACAGCAGCAGGCCCCAGCAAAGCAAAAGAGGTACAGGGGCAGGACAGACACCTCCTTACATGAATCATGAAGAAACCTTTACTGTTTGACCAAGCCATTAGCCACCCCAAAAATAGGACTTTTTGAGTGAGGTGACATAGTAGAATTAGCTCTTTCTACGTTTACAGTATAGGCACCCTTTTCCTTTGTTACGATCCATGATCTTGGCTGTCTAACTGATGAGTTGGAGTAAGTCTCTATGCTAATGCCACGTTTGACTTTGAACATGATTTTGCGTTACCTCAGAAAACTGGGCCAGCCCAAAATGTAATTATTACATTTCTTTTGTCCATTTTTACCAGCCCACCCAACTAAAAAAAGGTCCAGCCCATCTGACATCCAGATTTGCCAGATGGCCTAATTCCGCCCCTTGTTTTACTGAGCTGGACCTCACAGTGTTGCTGTGAAATGGAATAGAAATTATGAAACATAAATAGCCTTTTCTATGATGATGTAGGCATTTTGGAGAGAGGCAGAGGATAGGGTCAGTAAGAAGCAACCATCTATGTCACGTTCTGACCTTTATTTCCTTTGTTTTGCCTTTATTTAGTATGGTCAGGGTGTGAGTTGGGGTGGGCAGTCTGTGTGTTTTTCTATGTTTGGGTTTTGAGTTCAGCCTAGTATGGTTCACAATCAGAGGCAGGTGTCGTTAGTTGTCTCTGATTGAGAATCATACTTAGGTAGCCTGGGTTTCACTTTTGAGTTGTGGGCGTTTGTTTTCCATGTGAGTGTTTGGTCCACACGGTACTGTTTCGGTTTTCGTTCATTAACTTTATTGTTTTGTATTTCAGTGTTCAGTTCGTTTCATTAAATATTACATCATGAACACTTACCACGCTGCGCTTTGGTCCTCCGATCCTTCTCGCTACTCCTCCTCAGAAGAGGAGGAGGAATGCCGTTACAATCTAACACCAAATATACAGTCAGAGCAGGCTGTATGATGGGATTTTAAAGGAACAATGGATAGTTATATTTTAGATTAGTGGCAATTTATTCTTTATTATTTAGAATTGTAAAGTTTGTTTGGAAAAGTAAATATTCTCAAATCAGGCTAGAGTTCATGGGGAGCCTTCCCCTTCCAAGCTTCTAGGCTTTTTACTTCCTGGTCAAGCCATAGGCATACCTCCCATCCACTCAGTTGTTTGTGACTGACCTTGAGATGCTCACTGTCCACTGTCCTGTGGTGCTGAACTGTGGAATTCCGGAACAGCCATTGTCATCACAGTGATGCTGAATTGCCGTGGAACGTGACTACTACAGTGTCGGTTCAAGACCACCTGTCAGTGGACAGCGACCATCTCAAAAGCAGACAGGAAATAACCAAAGAAACAGAAACGGTTTCATTTCTTTTGAATGTATTTTTAAGTGACCACCGTTGATATTAGACTAGAGGAGAGACAGAGATAGTGGTCTTGTAGGGGCATTCAAAACCTTTCTTTCTCCTCAGTGGGCAGAGGCAGCACTGAAGAATTATGGGGGATTACCGATACTGTATTGTATGTCTTGTCCATCAACCCCACCCAGGCCATGAATCTCTAAAATGACCCACCACTCCACAATCTGTTTTGTTTTGTTAACGGCAAAAGAGAGCGAGGGATGGAGAGAAAGAGAGAGATTATTTCGCTTTCATCTATTTTATAAATTCCTATATGTTTAGTTTGGAAAGAGAGATGATGAGACGTGGTTGTCTGTAGCTCAGTTGGTAAAGCATGACGCTTGCATCTCCAGGATAGTGGGTATGGATGGTGTAGAGGTGCCTGCCATCCAGGACCTCTACACCAGGCGGTGTCAGAGGAAGGCCTGTAAAATTGTCAAAGACCCCAGCCACCCCAGTCATAGACTGTTCTCTCTACTACCGCATGGCAAGAGGTAGTGCCAAGTCTAGGACAAAAAGGCTCCTCAACAGTTTTCACCCCCAAGCCATAAGACTCCTGAACAGGTAATCAAATGGCTACCCGGACTATTTGCATTGTGTGCATCCCCCCCCAACCCCGCATCTACACTGCTGCTACTCTCTGTTTATCATATATGCATAATCACTTTAACTATACATTCATGTACACACTACCTCAATTGGGCCGACCAACCAGTGCTCCCGCACATTGGCTAGCCAGGCTCTCTGCATTGTGTCCCGCCACCCACCACCCGCCAACCCCTCTTTTACGCTACTGCTACTCTCTGTTCATCATATATGCAGCCACTTTAACCATATCTACATGTACATACTACCTCAATCAGCCTCACTACCATAGGTCTTTATGTAGCCTCGCTACTTTTATAGCCTCACTACTGTATATAGCCTGTCTTTTTACTGTTGTTTTATTTCTTTACCTACCTATTGTTCACCTAATATATTTTTTGCACTATTGGTTAGAGCCTGTAAGTAAGCATTTCACTACACCTGTTGTACTCGGCGCACATGACAAATAAACTTTGATTTGATTTGATTCCTGGGACCACCCACACTTAAAATGTATGCACGTGTGACTGTGAGTTGCTTTGGATAAAAGTGTCTGCTAAATGGTAAATATTATGAGAGAGAGAGAAAAGGTTGATGAGAGAGAGGCTGGTAGTGTGGGTGAAAAATAAACAGTGGGGGTGACATTCATCAGACCAGCCATCTCTCTTCTTCCCAGCCAGTCTCCTGTTGATGCAGACAGGTCGGTCAGACTAGGGCTGGACAAGACCAGTGCACCCCTCTCATTTCACGTGCATGCCTTCTCATTGAGACTCAATGACATTTACAATGTATTATCCTGTATTCATAAAGCAGGCAATTTTTTTTTTTTACAGAGTTCAGCCAAATGATTCAACCATAGACTTTATCACAGATCATAAATTGGGTGGTTTGAGTCCTGAATGCTGATTGGCTGAAAGTTGTGGTATAGCAGAACGTATACCACGGGTATGACATAACATTAATTTTTACTGTTCTAATTACATTTGTAAACAGTTTATAATCGCAATAAGGCATCTCTGGGGTTTGTGGTATATGGCCAATATACTGTACCATGGCTAAGGGCTGTTCTTATGCACGATGCAACGCGGAGTGCCTGGAAATAGCCCATAGCTGCCTAATTGCTTAAAAAAATGTTGTTCAGATGCTCTATGTGTGTAAAACATAGAACTCTCTGGTGATAAAACATAGAACTCTCCTGGAAATCTATATTCCCGAGAATGCCACTGGCATGTCCGTCGGAAGTTTACATACACCTAAGCCAAATACATTTAAACCGATACATTCACCACTGATAAATCCACTATAATTGAGAATTTCAATATGCATTTCTCTACGGATGGCCATGCTTTCCACATGGCTACCCCTACCCCGGTCAACTTCCCGGCACCCTCCACAGCACCCCGCCAAAGCCCCCACCATTTCTCCTTTACCCAAATCCAGATAGCCGATGTTCTGAAAGAGCTGCAAAATCTGGACCCCTACAAATCAGCCGGGCTAGACAATCTGGACCCTCTCTTTCTAAAATTATCTGCCGAAATTGTTGCAACCCCTATTACTAGCCTGTTCAACCTCTCTTTCGTATCGTCTGAGATTCCCAAAGATTGGAAAGCTGCCGCGGTCATCCCCCTCTTCAAAGGGGGTGACACTCTAGACCCAAACTGCTACAGACCTATATCTATCCTACCCTGTCTTTCTAAGGTCTTCGAAAGCCAAGTTAACAAACAGATTACTGACCATTTCGAATCCCACCATACCTTCTCCGCTATGCAATCTGGTTTCAGAGCTGGTCATGGGTGCACCTCAGCCACGCTCAAGGTTCTAAACGACATCATAACCGCCATCGATAAGAGACATTACTGTGCAGCCATATTCATCAACCTGGCCAAGGCTTTCGACTCTGTCAATCACAACATTCATATTGGCAGACTCGACAGCCTTGGTTTCTCAAATGATTGCCTAGACTGTTTTACCAACTACTTCTCTGAAAGAGTTCAATGTGTCAAATCGGAGGGCCTGTTGTCTGGACCTCTGACAGACCTCTATCATAGTGCCATCCGTTTTGTCACCAAAGCCCCATATACTACCCACCACTGCAACCTGTACGCTCTCGTTGGTTGGCCCTCGCTTCATACTCGTCGCCAAACCCACTGGCTACAGGTTATCTACAAGTCTCTGCTAGGTAAGGCCCCGCCTTATCTCAGCTCACTGGTCACCATAGCAGCACCCACTCATAGCACGCGCTCCAGCAGGTATATCTCACTGGTCACTCCCAAAGCCAATTCCTCCTTTGGTCGTCTTTCCTTCCAGTTCTCTGCTGCCCATGACTGGAACCAATTGCAAAAATCTCTGAAACTGGAGACTCACATCTCCCTCACTAGCTTTAAGCACCAGCTGTCAGAGCAGTTTACAGATCACTGCACCTGTTCTTAGCCTATCTGTAAACAGCCCATCCATCTATCTACCTACCTCATCCCCATACTGGTATTTATTTATTTTGCTCCTTTGCACCCCAGTATCTCTACCTGCACATTCATCTTCTGCCGATCTACCATTACAGTGTTTAATTGCTATATTTTAATTACTTCGCCACCATAGCCTATTTATTTCCTTAACTTACCTCATTTGCACTCACTGTATATAGACTTTTTGTTTTCTTTTGTTCTACTGTATTATTGACTGTATGTTTTGTTTATTCCATGTGTAAATCTGTGTTGTTGTATGTATCGAATTGCTATGCTTTATCTTGGCCAGGTCGCAGTTGCAAATGAGAACTTGTTCTCAACTAGCCTACCTGGTTAAATAAATGTGAAATAAAAAATAAACTTGGTATTTCACAATTCCTGACATTATATCCTAGTAAAAATTCCCTGCCTTAGGTCAGTTAGGATCACCACTTTATTTTAAGAATGTGAAATGTCAGAATAATAGTAGAGAGAATGATTTATTTCAGCTTTTATTTCTTTCATCACATTCCCAGTGGGTCAGAAGTTTACACTCAATTAGTATTTGGTAGCATTGCCTTTAAATTGTTTAACTTGGGTCAAATGTTTCGGGTAGCCTTCCACAAATCAAATCAAATGTATTTGTCACATACACATGGTTAGCAGATGTTAATGCGAGTGTAGCGAAATGCTTGTGCTTCTAGTTCCAACAATGCAGTAATAACCAACGAGTAATCTAACTGAACAATTCCAAAACTACTACCTTATACACACAAGTGTAAAGGGATAAAGAATATGTACGTAAAGATATATGAATGAGTGGTGGTACAGAAGGGCATAGGCAAGATGCAGTAGATGGTATCGAGTACAATATATTCATATGAGATGAGTAATGTAGGGTATGTAAACAAAGTGGCATAGTTTAAAGTGGCTAGTGATACACGTATTACATAAAGATGCAGTAGATGATATAGAGTACAGTATATACATATTCATATGAGATGAGTAATGTAGGGCATGTAAACATTATATTAAGTAGCATTGTTTAAAGTGGCTAGTGATATATTTTACATAAATTTCCATCAATTCCCATTATTAAAGTGGCTGGAGTTGAGTCAGTGTGTTGGCAGCAGCCACTCAATGTTAGTGGTGGCTGTTTAACAGTCTGATGGCCTTGAGATAGAAGCTGTTTTTCAGTCTCTCGGTCCCTGCTTTGATGCACCTGTACTGACCTCGCCTTCTGGATGATAGCGGGGTGAACAGGCAGTGGCTCGGGTGGTTGTTGTCCTTGATGATCTTTATGGCCTTCCTGTGACATCGGGTGGTGTAGGTGTCCTGGAGGGCAGGTAGTTTGCCCCCGGTGATGCGTTGTGCAGACCTCACTACCCTCTGGAGAGCCTTACGGTTGTGGGCGGAGCAGTTGCCATACCAGGCGGTGATACAGCCCGACAGGATGCTCTCGATTGTGCATCTGTAGAAGTTTGTTGGTGCTTTTGGTGACAAGCCGAATTTCTTCAGCCTCCTGAGGTTGAAGAGGCACGCTGTCTGTATGGGTGGGACCAATTCAGTTTGTCCATGATGTGTACGCAGAGGAACTTAAAACTTACTACTCTCTCCACTACTGTCCCATCGATGTGGATAGGTGCTCCCTCTGCTGTTTCCTGAAGTCCACAATCATCTCCTTTGTTTTGTTGAAGTTGAGTGTGAGGTTATTTTCCTGACACCACACACCGAGGGCCCTCACCTTCTCCCTGTAGGCCGTCTCGTCGTTGTTGGTAATCAAGCCTACCACTGTAGTGTCGTCCGCAAACTTGATGATTGAGTTGGAGGCGTGCATGGCCACGCAGTCGTGGGTGAACAGGGAGTGCAGGAGAGGGCTCAGAACGCACCCTTGTGGGGCCCCAGTGTTGAGGATCAGCGGGGTGGAGATGTTGTTACCTACCCTCACCACCTGGGGGCGGCCCGTCAGGAAGTCCAGTACCCAGTTGCACAGGGCGGGGTCGAGACCCAGGGTCTCGAGCTTGATGACGAGTTTGGAGGGTACTATGGTGTTAAATGCTGAGCTGTAGTCGATGAACAGCATTCTCACATAGGTATTCCTCCACAAGCTTCCCACAATAAGTTAGGTGACTGTTGGCCCATTCCTCCTGACAGACCTGGTGTAACTGAGTCATGTTTGTAGGCCTCCTTGCTCGCACATGCTTTTTCAGTTCTGCCCACAGATTTTCTATGGGATTAAGGTCAGGGCTTAGCGATGGCCACTCCAATACCTTGACTTTGTTGTCCTTAAGCCATTTTGCCACAACTTTGGAAGTATACTTGGGGTCATTGTTCATTTGGAAGACCCATTTGCGGCCAAGCTTTAACTTCCTGACTGATGTCTTGAGATGTTGCACATAATTTTCATCCCTCATGATGCCATCTATTTTGTGAAGTGCACCAGTCCCTCCTGCAGCAAAGCACCCCCACAACCTGATGCTGCCACGCCCGTGCTTCACGGTTGGGATGGTGTTCTTCGGCTTGCAAGCTTCCCCCTTTTTCCTCCAAACATAACAATGGTCATTATGACCAAACAATTATATTTTTCTTTCATCAGACCAGAGAACATTTCTCTAAAAACTATGATCTTTGTCCCCATGTGCAGTTGCAAACCGTAGTCTGGCTTTTTTTTATGGCGGTTTTGGAGCAATGGCTTCTTCCTTGCTGAGCGGCCTTTCAGGTTATGTTGATATAAGACTCGTTTTACTGTGGATATAGATACTTTTGTACCTTTTTCCTCCAGCATCTTCACAAGGTCTTTTGCTGTTGTTCTGGGATTGATTTGCACTTATCGCACCGAAGTACGTTCATCTCTAGGAGACAGAACACATCTCTTTCCTGAGCGGTATGATGGCTGCGTGGTCCCATGGTGTTTATACTTGCGTACTATTGTTTGTACAGATGAACATGGTACCTTCAGGCGTTTGGAAATTGCTCCCAAGTATGAACCAGACTTGTGGAGGTCTACATTTTTTTTTTGAGACTGATGAGTTTCAGAAGAAAGTTCTTTGTTTCTTCACAACAGTTTTCAGCTGTGCTAACATAATTACAAAAGGGTTTTCTAATGATCAATTAGCCTTTTAAAATGATCAACTTGGATTAGCTAACACAACGTGTTATTGGAACACAAGGGTGATGGTGAAGTGTAATATAGGTAGTTTGAAACCACGCTGTGCCTGAGACCTGAAGACTTCCGTTGGCTCCCTCAGTGGGCTAATATGCTCCACTTGACTGTGAAACAAAGCATTATTAAAGAAACAAAGATTTACTATATTTATGTCCCCAATCCCCAAAGCAGACAAATAAGACTGGACTACTTCACATCTGAGTCTATTTAGGCACTATTTAGCATGCAGTGCCATTCATAAACATAAACAATTCATAAACATTTTTTGTATTTGTATTTGATTACACCAGAGAGGAAGAGGCAACGCGAGAGGGTTAACTGTATCCAAAATCTGTCTTCTCCAGCAGGTGGCGTTTTTTAAATTGATATTTTCTTGCCGAGCGAGGAGGTTTTGTATGGAGGTCAACAAACAAATACATGTCTTGTTTGCTACGTGTGGCTTATTTGATCGAATAAAAGATTCGTAATACTAAGGTTGTTATGAGAGTACTGATATAAGTAGGACACGTGACATCCTGGCAACTTTGATTTAAAAAAAACACTATATCCGAGTTGTGCAGGTTGTTCACATTACTATCTGCCCTCTCAATGACTAGACTGGTCCCGACTGCATTCCATTTGTTAATACATTTATTTACATTGTTAGAGCGGCCCCTTGAGTATCTGGTCAATATAATGGATAATCTGTTATTAAACCCATTCCAGAACAGAAACTAGCAAAATTAAGCAGTTTCCCTTTAAGAGCCATGTAAACAAAGAGCGGATTTGCTTTATATTAGAGGTATTTTATTTTACGCACTTTTTATTATGTGAAGTTGAGCGGGGTTCTAAAGGGATTTCCAGCGATTGCGCGAGCGTAAATGCTTTCTGAATGTGAAAATCTGCGCTCATTCACTTTGTCAGGGGGAGTGAGATAGTTCAATGGGAGTGAGAGAGGAGCATGAATGGAGCAAAATGGCGGATCATGTGCAGGTAACCACAGCTATATGTTTTTGTAATATATCAATCCTCAATAAGCCTTTGAATGAGCTGTAATATATATTTCGATGCGTTATTTAATATATAGAGAGTGAATACATCCATAAAGCGGTCATGGTACAGGTTATGTGCGATATGTGTAGCTAGGATGCGAGCTGCAGTGTTGACTTGTGGCCTGTCATCGTGTAGCTTTCGCCGTTTAAAGATGCGGACCGAAAACAAAACATTGGTGTTTATGAAACATGGCTAACTGCTAACTAGCTAGGACTGTTTCTACTGGGCGAATGTATTGATTGTAGCAGCTATCCACATTGTCATTGTGTTTTATCTCATGCCTTTTATACGAAGTAAAGAACACCTTTAACATATATGTTCAATTTTGTCGGCCTATCTGTTAGCTAGGAGAGGATGGGGAAAATGCAAGCCAGTTAGTTGACAGTAGCTAACTAGCTAGCACTAATTAATTGGTTAGCAACTCTCATACTTCATCCTTCGCGTCCTGAACGAAATCCGGTCTAATGTCAAATGTAATGATTGATTATGCTTTGCTTGCTTGATCAGACCTTTCAAATGCACCGCTAATTGTAATTTACCACGCCAGGTTAGCTCTTGCTAGTTTACAGGTATAGCAACACGACATTCTCCCGCGCGACCCTCTTAGTTTTTTGTGTGAGCTGACATGTAGTTAGCTTGGAACCTGGCTCGTGGACGGTGTTATTATCCTTATTATACACCACCGTGCATATTTTGCAACGAAAACAAGAATGTGCCACTCCGAAACGGACACGCCTAGCAAGTTAACTAGATAACGTTATCTGGCATGGAGCATAACACATTTATAACTAGGTATCATTCTATCTGAGAATATAGCTACCATTAGCTAGCTAATCAGCTGACAATTAACTTTGCCAAACAACTAGCTTCGTCTTTCCAGCCAATGTGCTAAAGTAAGATAGCTTAGCTGGGATGCTGGCTGTCACGTGTGCACATTTTTGTACAACTGACTGACATTAGCTAGCTACTGTTAACTAGCTAGCACTTGCAGCTAACTGTCATATCAAGCAGACGATAGATTAACAGTAACTATATCTGCCTCAAGCTTTCTGTAACTAACGTTACTGTTTGTGTTTATAGCAACTTGGCACTGAAAGTGTCGGCGTCTGCTGATGTGAGTAGGTAGCTGGCTAATTGTTATTTTGCTAAGTTGATTAAATGAAGCCTTCACCCCACCCAGGTGGCTAATTCTGTGCATTATATACATTATTTTAGAGATGCTTGGTGTCAGTATTTTTTATTTTTTACGTTAGCTCAGCAGGCTGGTGATGAGAGAGCCAGTTAGATATTTAGTTTATTAATAATAACTACAGATGTACGCGCACTGAGGCAGCGCTTCCTGGTCAGGGTGCCTGACCGTGTGACGTAACTGTCTGTTATTGCAAAGTCATCATGGACAGTACGGGACACACACAACAGGCTCCAGACACACACATTCTGTGCTGGTCTGCTCAGAACATTCGTTCTTGCCAATGTTCTCATCAACCATCAGCATGACATGATGATCTAGCTAGCTAGCCCACTCAAATCCTTAGTCAGGTGTACTGCACAGCACCAGGACTGTTGTAGTAGTAATATTAGTAGGTGTGTGTGTGTGGGGCACACTGAGTCAGGCTCAGCAGCAGCAGTGTTGGGGTATTGAGCTCTTATCTATGTCTAGCAGTCCTCTTCTCCCTAGCCATGTGCCATCCAACGCCCTCCCTAGACTAGTACATCCTGTACTATATCAGTAGCTAGCATCAGACTGGCTCCGGGATTCTGCTGACTTGTCCTTTAAACAATATGATGTTGGTCAGGCTAGCTGGGGTGTGCATGCATGAGTGGTTATGTAGTTCTTTACAACAATGGTGTTAGTAATGCTAGCTGAGGTGAATAGTCTGCTGCATTGTTACTGGTGGATTTAGTGTCCGTTAGCTGGATGGATTTAGTTTGTGAGTTAGTTAAACCTTATTATGTTAGTGTTGTGTATTGGGGTAAGTTAACTATCTGTGTGGTTTCCGGTCCCACCCACTCCCTAAAGCTGTAAAGGCTGCCTAGGGGAGGGCGGCTCATAATAATGGCTGAATGGCAGTCAATGGAATGGTATGAAACACGTGGTTTCCATACAGCCTCCACTGCCCTATAGCCACTACGTCGGTCTTTGTCTGGCAGGTGTTTAGCCCCGGTGTTTCTATCTAACAAGGGTCATGTTCAATAGGGTGCTACTGAATGTTTATTTTGGTAAACTTTCTTGTCTTTAAAAAAAAATTGCATGAAGCATGTCTATTTTACGAAATAGGCTATAATCTTATTTCTGTCTGAACGCTCTAGAACGTTGTGCCATACTGATTGCTCACAGCCCAATACAACTGTCTACACCTGTATCTTGGCTGTTGATGAGGGATGTTTTTTGCTGCTCTACTCACTTAGGTCTCTCTCTCCTGTATGTGTGAGTAGAGCCTAGCCCAGCTAGAGATCCTGTGTAAGCAGCTGTACGAGACAACAGAGACTGGGGTGAGGTTGCAAGCAGAGAAAGCTCTGGTGGAGTTCACTAACAGCCCCGACTGTCTCAGCAAGTGTCAGCTACTACTGGAGAGAGGCAGCGTGAGTAGTACACACACATACTAACATTATATCAATAAGCTGTTGATATTTACCATATTACCTGATAAAAAAGGGTGGCAGGAAGCCTAGCAGTTGAAAGCTTTGGGCCATTAACCAAAAGGTCGCTGGTTCGAATCCCTGAGCCGACAAGGTGAAAAATCGTTTGATGTGCCCTAGAGCAAGGCACTTAACCCTAACTGCTCCTGTAAGTAGTTCTGGATAAGAGCGTCTGCTAAATGATTAAAATGTAAAAATGACTGACAATGTTTACTGTATGACTTGCTTTTTTAGCTCAGCTGATGTTTTGTCTCTATCTCTGTCTATGCTTGTATTCCCATCTTCCTCTCTTTCTCTCTCTCCCTCTCTCCAGTCTTCCTACTCTCAACTTCTTGCAGCTACCTGTCTGTCTAAACTGGTTTCGCGCACCAACAACCCTCTTCCCTTGGAGCAGCGCATCGATATCCGTAAGACTCACTCACACACATCCCACCAGTCTATATTCATGCTGTACAAGTTAGTTCATAAGGCTCGTGTGTGTGTGTGTGTGCATGCATGCAGGGAACTATGTACTGAACTATCTGGCGACGCGGCCGAAGTTGGCAGAGTTTGTTACCCAGGCTCTGATCCAGCTGTACTCCAGGTAAACCTCTCTCCGCTCCTCTCTCCTCCTCTCTTCATCCCTCTCTCCTCCATGTTAGTGATTCTCTCCCTTGTTTTTGTCTCCTCCAGGATCATCAAGCTATGTGTTTTTGTGTGTGTGTGTTTCAGGATTACCAAGCTTGGCTGGTTCGACTGTCAGAAAGACGACTATGTCTTCAGAAACGTCATCGCAGACGTCACACGCTTCCTACAGGTACAAACGTGTGTGTGTGTAGCCAATATAATTTGTTTTCTTGAAGTAGGTAGTGGACTGATCAAATCTACCTTTCTTTATCTGTCTGTCAGCAGGACAGTGTAGAACATTGCATCATAGGAGTCACCATCCTATCCCAACTGACCAATGAGATCAACCAGGTACTCTACCTCTCCTCCCTCTTTCCTCTACTCCACATCTCCCTCCTCTCCTCTTACATCCCCTTCTCCCCTCTAATCTGAAGTGGTGGTTGTGTTGTTGTGTGTGTTAAATATGTGTTTGATGTTGTGTGTACAGGCAGATACCAGCCATCCTCTGACCAAACACAGGAAGATTGCGTCATCGTTCAGAGACTCGTCCCTCTTTGACATATTCACCCTGTCTTGCAATCTCCTCAAACAGGTTTGTGTGTGTGTGAGAGGGATTGTATTAATGTGTTGACATACCTATTGACATCCATTTCCAGTCGTTCTTGTGAACTTAATGTGTGTGTGTCTAGGCGTCGGGTAAGAACCTCAACCTGAATGATGAGAGTCAGCATGGTCTACTGATGCAGCTACTGAAGCTCAGTCACAACTGTCTGAACTATGACTTCATCGGAACGTCTACAGACGAGTCCTCTGATGACCTCTGCACTGTTCAGATCCCCACTTCCTGGAGATCAGGTAACACATTCTGTCAATTCTGTAAAATATCAGTACTGCGTCACCTATTACTGGTGTTGGGGGTAATGCGTTACGTAATCAGATTCCTTTTATGAGTAGCGGAGTAAAGTAACATATTACCTTTTCAAATCGCAAGCGTTGTTTTCAGAGTCATATCTCTACCGGCTGCGTGTTTTCCATGATCTGATCTCGACTTGTTTCCTCATTTAATTATCGAGCGAACGGAGAAAGGCTGAAGAAATGTAGTAAAGTATTGAGGGAGCACATCTGATCTTTGCCATTTATCATTTCTGGGATAGCAAAGCCTATAGAAGGTTTTCCCATCTAGTGGCGAGTGTGCCCTCTATACATCTCTGTCAGTGTACGTGCGGTCTATAAACAGAACTTGTGGCTCAAGAGCGATTTTGAATGAAAAGATAGGAAATCTGTACAGATGTTTGGCTTACAGTACATATGGCTAATTAAGCAGCTCATATGATAGTGCAGCACTTGTAGACTAGCACAGGAAAGCATCGCCACAGATGAAAGGAGACTCGAGTGATCAAACCTGAGTTAATAAGTAGCCTGTCTTTGGTAGAGCGCACCCGGTTGGCTTTGCTCCCTCCGATATTCAAACAACTGGTGAGAGTTTTTCAATGAAAGTAACTAGTAGTAGAACACATTACTTTCCAAACAAAGTAATATTGTAAAGTAACTAGAAATGTGTATTTATTTTTCAAGTAACTAATCCCAACACTACCTATTACTGTGTACTAACCTAATCTGTCTCTCTCTTTCTCTCAGCGTTTTTGGATTCCTCCACTCTCCAGCTCTTTTTTGATTTGTATCATTCCATCCCTCCCTCCCTCTCCCCGTTGGTGAGTAAAGCTGAGTGTGTGGCTTGTATGTTCACTTCAGTACAGGATGGGTGTAGTGTTTAATGCTCTGTGTGTGTGTAGGTGTTGTCGTGTTTAGTCCAGATTGCATCAGTGAGGAGGTCTCTGTTCAACAACGCAGAGCGAGCCAAGTTCCTCTCTCACCTGGTGGATGGAGTTAAGAGGATACTAGAGAACCCACAGGTAACACACACACACTATTACATGTTACAAGACTCTTAAATTCTGTTATTCCTTCAAATTTGGTCCCCCCTTTATTTTGGGGGAAATCATATTTTATATGGTAACACGTTTTATGCTACAAGTAACTAACAATGCTGTCTTTGTGTTCCAGAGCCTCTCAGACCCTAACAACTACCATGAGTTTTGTCGTCTGTTGGCGCGACTGAAAAGTAACTACCAGCTGGGAGAGCTGGTCAAAGTAGAAAACTACCCAGAAGTCATCAGGCTTATAGCCAACTTCACTGTCACCAGTCTACAGGTACGATGTGTCTGTCTCTGTGTGTAAGACCCTGAAGGCAGATTGGTGCGTGTCTTGGTAAAGAGACATTTCATAAATAGTCCTTCTTAAATCTGCCCTTCTATACCTCTCAATGATCTTGTTAGATGTTAACGTTCTGCCGAAAACCTTGTTCTCCTTACTGAGATAACTTTTATATTATGTGTGTTGCAGCACTGGGAGTTTGCCCCTAACTCTGTCCACTACCTGTTGAGCCTGTGGCAGCGTCTGGCAGCGTCTGTCCCTTACGTTAAAGCCACCGAGCCTCACCTGCTAGAGACATACACACCTGAAGTCACCAAGGCCTACATCACCTCACGCCTCGAGTCTGTCTGCATCATACTCAGGTAACACACACAGACACACACACTCTCACAGATTAATTATGAAACGTTGAAATCATTTTCACGTCTGTGAAGGGATGGGTTAGAGGACCCTCTAGATGATGCAGGGTTAGTCCAGCAGCAGTTAGACCAGCTCTCCACCATCGGTCGCTGTGAATACGAGAAGACCTGTGCCCTATTGGTCCAGCTCTTCGACCAATCAGCACAGACCTACCAGGAACTACTGCAGTCTACCAACTCTAGTACCATCGACATCACTGTCCAGGAGGGTACGTCTCTTTCCCTCTCAATCAATCAATGAAGTACGGCAAAATATAGCTTTTAACAACACATGTTTTTGTTACCAGGGAGGTTGTTATAGTTGGTTTATATAATTACATTTCTATATCTATAGGGAGGTTAACATGGTTGGTGTATATAATCGGGGCGGTCATTGGAGGAAGAGTGTCCTTCGCCTCTACAGATGAACAAGACGCCATGGACGGAGAACTAGTCTGTCGGTAAGTCCACACACAAGTAACCTCACCCTAACCAATACCACTACCTATTAGGCTAGTGGCCAATCCTCAAAAAGGGCTTTAGTTTTTGAGATACACATACCCTAGGTATAACAAAGCACAATGTTTTTCCATATCTCTAATGTCTCCCATACAGGGCATTTGGAAAGTATTCAGACCACTTCACTTTTCCACATTTTGTTACATTTTAGAATAAGGTTATAATGTATTACATTGATGAGAGAATTCTACGCACAATACCCCATAATGACAAAGTGAAAACAGTTTTTTTTAGAAATGTTTGCAAAAAATAAATTAAATACATTGTTTATATACAGTTGAAGTCAGAAGTTTACATACACCATAGCCAAATACATTTAAACTCAGTTTTTCACAATTCCTGACATTTAATCCCAGTAAAAAGTCCCTGTCTTAGGTCAGTTAGGATCACCACTTTATTTTAAGAATGTGAAATGTCAGAATAACAGTAGAGAGAATGATTTATTTCAGCTTTCATTTCTTTCTTCACATTCCCAGTGGGTCAGAAGTTTACATACACTCAATTCCTATTTGGTAGCATTGCCTTTAAATAGTTTGACTTGGGTCAAATATTTCGGGTAGCCTTCCACAAGCTTCCCACAATAAGTCGGGTGAATGTTAGGCCCATTCCTCCAGACAGAGCTGGTGTAATTGAGTCAGGTTTGTGGGCCTCCATTTGCGACCAAGCTTTAACTTCCTGACAGATTTCTTGAGATGTTGCATCTACATAATTTTCATCCCTCATGATGCCATCTATTTTGTGAAGTACACCAGTCCCTCCTGCAGCAAAGCACCCCCACAACATGATGCTGCCACCCCTGTGCTTCACGGTTGGGATGGTGTTCTTCGGCTTGCAAGCCTCCCCCTTTTCCTCCAAACATTACGATGATCATAATGGCCAAACAGTTCTGTTTTTCTTTCATCAGACCAGAGGACATTTCTACAAAAAGTACGATCTTTGTCCCCATGTGCAGTTGCAAACCGTAGTCTGGCTTTTTTATGGCGGTTTTGGAGCAGTGGCTTCTTCCTTGCTGAGCGGCCTTTCAGGTTTCAGAAGAAAGTTATTTGTTTCTGGCCATTTTGAGCCTGTAATCGAACCCACATGCCGATTAGAGGTCGACCGATTATGATTTTTCTATGCCGGTACCGATACCGATTATTGAAGGACCAATATAACATTTTTTTAAATTTTATTTATTTGTAGAAATTACATTTACAACAATACTGAATAAACATTGAACACTTATTTTAATATAATAAATAAATAATCTAACATGTTAAATTTGGTTTAAATAATGCTAAAACAGTGTTTGTAGAAGAAAGTAAAAGTGCAAGATGTGCCATGTAAAAAAAGCTCATGTTTAGGTTCCTTGCTCAGAACCTGAGAACATATGAAAGCTGGTGGTTCCTTTTAACACGAGTCTTCAATATTCCCAGTTAAGAAGTTTTAGGTTGTAGTTATAATTCTTATAATAACTTTCTCTCTATACAGATTGTATTTCATATACCTTTGACTATTGGATGTTCTTATTGGCACTTTAGTATTACCAGCCTAATCTCGGGAGTTGATAGGCTTGAAGTCATAAACAGCACTGTGAATCAAGCATTGTTAAGAACTGCTGGCAAACGCAGTAAAGTACTGTTTGAATGAATGCTTACGAGCCTGCTGCTGCCTACCACTGCTCAGCCAGACTGCTCTATCAAATATCAAATCATAGACTTGATTATAATAAACACACAGAAATACGAGCCTTTGGTCTTTAATATGACGAAACGTTTATTCTTTCAGTGAAATACGGAACCGTTCCGTATTTTATAGAACGGGTGGCAACCATAAGTCTAAATATTGCTGTTACATTGCACAACCTTCAATGTTATGTCATAATTATGGAACATTTTGGCAAATTAATTGCGGCCTTTGTTAGGAAGAAATGGTCTTCAAACGGTTTGCAACGAGCCAGGCGGCCCAAACTGCTGCATATACCCTGACTCTGCTTGCACTGAACGCAGGAGAAGTGACACAATTTCCCTAGTTAATATTGCCTGCTAACATGCATTTATTTGAACTAAATATGCAGGTAAAAAAAAATATACTTCTGTGTATTGATTTTAAGAAAGGCATTGATGTTGATGGTTAGGTACATTTGTGCAACGATTGTGCTTTTTTCCGCGAATGCGCTTTTGTGAAATCATCACCCGTTTGTTGAAGTAGGCTGTAATTCCATGATCAATTAACAGGTACCGTATTGATTTTATGCAACGCAGGAAAAGCTAGGTAACTACACATGGTTGTTGATATTACTAGGTTAACTTGTGATTATGTGAAGATAAGTTTAATGCTAGCTAGCAACTTACCATGGCTCCTTGCAGCCACAAGGTCCTTTTGACACTGCACTCACGTAACAGATGGTCAGCCTGCTACGCAGTTTCCTAGTGGATTCCAATGTAATCGGCCATAATTGGCATCCAAAAAGGGCTGATTACCGATTTGTTATGAAAACTTGAAATCTGCCCTGACTGGCTGTGCCGATAAATCGGTCGACCTCTAGTACCCATGTTCAAAATCAATTACGTAGCCCGCCATTGCAACTGAAATGTCTCCGTTCAAATACGCCTCGTAGGCACAGTTTTTTTTTTTTTGCTCTTTAAGAAACACAGAATCCAGTGTTCTGATCAAAGTTCCCATTCCATCATCCTGGGTCAAATCCTCCACGAATATTTCCAGTGCTGTATGTCTTGCTCTTCCGTCGAGCAATAATACCACTGCAAGTGCTTGCTTTTTCTTGTCCAGATTGGTAACCCGTGTCCAGATTCCAAGTACATTTTTCCAACTCTCATTTATTAGCCATCTTCTGAAAACAATGTGATCTCCAAATGACACAACTAGGTTCCAGTTTAGCAGTTTACTTCACATCATCGCTGTATTACGCTCTGGCCCGGTCCAACAGAGACTAAAACTTCTTCGCAGGTGCACTTCTAACCGGGGGAAAGGACCGTAATAACAGAAATATAGGGCTACTTAAAGCTACTTAACTCATGCATTGGTCTGAGAAGCTGCAATAATCACAAGATGCCTATAAGGACATAAGCCATTTATGGCAAACAAGGCTCCTTAGGATGGTGTAACTTGCTTTATGTGATCATTTATGGTGGCTGGGAATTGAATGTGAGATGGTGGTCTTTGTGCACCAGCTCAGGAATCAACTTCAAAATGAAATGTGTGTGGAGCTGTGCTATGTCCCTCAACCAACGCTTCTTTTTAATAGTCTATGACCTAGCTACACTCTAACGTCTAAGTAACCTGAGGTCACCCTCACAGGTTCTGTCACTCTCCATCTCCTGCTGGGCATGCCCCAGTACATAATCAATGCCAACCACACACTTAATATTGGCCAAATTATCATCCAACCTGACTTCCAATGGAATATAAAGCAATACGTAGGACGTGATCTGCAGGGCTTTTTACCACATTAAGCATAAAGAACAGGCCACCCACAGGCCAGTTAATTGTTGGAAAGCTCTAAAGGTTTTTGACATCCCTTTTACAGACATTACAAGTATAAGTGTTGTACACAATTCTGAAAAAATGCCTCTCATTTACAAAATTTGAATTTATAGGTGATTTTAACATCCATTAAATGTTATAATGGAAGCCATACTGGATTTTGTATGCCATATCAGATTTGAGGCAAAATATAAAGATAATCTGTGATGCCCCCCTGACTTAAATGCAAGACTACTGGCTAAAGATACAAAATTCTTTAAGGATCGTTGGTGGGACCCCCCCCTGTATGTACGGCAGACAATTGACTATTTGTATTCAACATTTTAGCAACTTGCAATATTGGGTTATGTGGCCCAAGTTGACTGAGAACACATTCTCATTTACAGCATCGACCTGGGGAATAGTTACACTCTGAATTTAGAGGGTGTGTTACAATATCTATCCAATTTAACCACTATCACAGTAAAATATTTGGACAAGCATCCATTTCATATATAGTAGACCCTAGAAGTATGGAAAACATGGTTGTGTTTTGTTATACCTCGGGTAGGGGCATCGCCACATTTTTGGGGCCTTGCCACGAGCCTAAGACATTGAGTGCGCAAAACATTATGAACACTGTCCTAATATTGAGTTGTACCCTCAGAACAGCCTCAGTTATTTTCTTGCCCATTCATCCTCTGAATGGCACACATACACAGTCCGTGTCTCAAGTTTAAAAATCATTCTCCCTTTAAACTACACTGATTTGAAGTGTATTTAACAAGGGACATCAATAAAGGATAATAGCTTTCAACTGGTCCGTCTGTCATGGAAAGAGCAGGTGTTCCTAATGTTTTGTACACTCAGTGTACATGTCCCATTGTAAATGTACCTCAGGATACAGCAGCAGATAAGTCAATAGTGTGCCTCGGGACGCTTTAAAAAATATTTTGTGTCAATCGTGTGTGTGTGCATGTGTGTGTGTCAGAGTGCTCCAGTTGATGAACCTAACAGATTCGCGGCTGGCCCAGGCGGGTAATGAGCGGTTGGAGTTGGCCATGCTCAGCTTCTTTGAACAGTTCAGGAAAATTTACATCGGAGACCAGGTGCAAAAGTCCTCCAAGGTAAATACTTTTACCACACACACACAGAGAGAGTTATGTTTCAGACCTCAAACATGATTTAATGTTGATGAGTCCACATGTCATACTGTCTTGTTTAGATCCACAGCTATCTCTATCTCTCTCCGTTCCTCTCTAAGCATGACTGTCTCTCTTTCTCTCACTCTCTATTCCTCTCTTAGCAAGACTAACTGTTAATATCTCAATTCAAAGGGGTTTATTGGCATGAGACACATATGTTTACATTGCCAAAGCAAGTGAAATAGATAATAAACAAAAGTTAAATAAACAATACAAAATGAACAGTAAACATTACACTCACAAAAGTTCCAAAGGAATAGAGACATTTCAAATGTCATATTATGGCTATGTAGTGTTGTAACGATGTGCAAATAGTTAAAGTACAAAAGAGAAAATAAATTAACATAAATATAGGTTGTATTTACCATGGTGTTTTGATTTTTTTCGAATTCTTTGGATCTGTGTAATCTGAGGGAAATATGTGTCTCTAATATGGTCATACATTTGGCAGGAGGTTAGGAAGTGCAGCTCAGTTTCCACATTTTGTGGGCAGTGTGCACAAAGCCTATCTTCTCTTGAGAGCCAGGTCTGCCTACGGCGGCCTTTCTCAATAGCAAGGCTATGCTCTCTTCCTTCCTCTCATGACTGACTCCATCTCTCTCCATTCCGTTCTCTGCCTGTAACTAGTGGGAGTTATGTTATATTTTAACTAGTAGCTCTTCTGTCTGAGGGTGTGTTAGTGCTGACACACAGCCTTGGACTGACTGACTGACTGAGTGTGCTTTCTTTGTGCTGGGCAGAGGCTGCGAAATGTGAACAGCCCAGATAAGTAGTGACAGTCGAGAGCAGCCCTTCCCCAACGTGTCTGTTTGGTTTGGTCTTAAAGTTATCCTCCCCTATCCCTTCTTAGTGACATGGTCAGTTTTACTGTTAACATGGTGAATAATGTAGGCGGAATCATCGCTAACCAAATTCTCCATGGAAGTGGGGTGGAGGCAGGGGAGTACTAGAATAATGAATATAAAGTGGGGTGGAGGCAGGATGAGAACAAGAATAATTAATGTGGGCTGGAGGCAGGGGAGTACTAGAATAATGAATATAAAGTGAGGGGGAGGCAGGATGAGAACAAGAATAATTAATGTGGGCTGGAGGCAGGGGAGTACTAGAATAATGAATATAAAGTGAGGGGAGGCAGGATGAGAACAAGAATAATTAATGTGGGCTGGAGGCAGGGGAGTACTAGAATAATGAATATAAAGTGGGGGAGGCAGGATGAGAACAATAATAATTAATGTGGGGTGGAGGCAGGATGAGAACAAGAATAATTAATGTGGGGTGGAGGCAGGGGAGTACTAGAATAATGAATATAAAGTGGGGTGGAGGCAGGATGAGAACAAGAATAATTAATGTGGGCTGGAGGCAGGGGCGTACTAGAATAATGAATATAAAGTGGGGTGGAGGCAGGATGAGAACAAGAATAATTAATGTGGGCTGGAGGCAGGGGAGTACTAGAATAATGAATATAAAGTGAGGGGGAGGCAGGATGAGAACAATAATAATTAATGTGGAGTGGAGGCAGGATGAGAACAAGAATAATTAATGTGGGCTGGAGGCAGGGGAGTACTAGAATAATGAATATAAAGTGAGGGGGAGGCAGGATGAGAACAATAATAATTAATGTGGGGTGGAGGCAGGGGAGAACAAGAATAATTAATGTGGGGTGGAGGCAGGGGAATACTAGAATAATGAATATAAAGTGAGGGGGAGGCAGGATGAGAACAAGAATAATTAATGTGGGGTGGAGGCAGGGGAGTACTAGAATAATGAATATAAAGTGGGGTGGAGGCGGGAGAAGTTCTAGAATAGTTATTATGAGGAGTTTTGTAGGCGGGAGGAGTTCTAGAATAATTAATATAAAGTGGTGTGGAGGCGGGAGGAGTTCTAGAATAATTCATATGATGAAGGTTCTGGAATGTCTCATTTCAGGTTGTGTATGTGTGAGATGGACCGTATGAGTCTGAGGTGTCAGTATAAATAACACCCCAGACCTGCAGGAGATACACATCCCCCTATGACACCCGCTACCCTAACCCCCCGATACTAAGGCAAACCATCCTCAGCTCTGCTCAACTTAACACTATCACACAGACTCTCTTGATCTCACTCACTCTCTTCCTCACACACTACTTTACCTCAGAGCTCAGGTTTTGGCGGAATGTACAGCCATGTTCGGGAGATGAGAGCAGAGCTGATTGGTGTGTGTTTGTCTTTAACCCTGTGGAGATGACTAGTGCTACGCTGCTGGCAGCTGTTACTGTTTGTGATTATATCATAGTTGTCCTACTGTGTAGTTGCTCTCTCTCCAGGGGATCTTCCAATGGTTAATGGCGTGTGTCTGTGTGTGTCACAGCTGTACCGGCGGCTGTCAGAGGTTCTGGGGCTGAATGATGAGACCATGGTACTCAGCGTCTTCATTGGAAAAATGTGAGTTTCAACACTTCCTGTGTTAGTACTACTGCTGGTTCTATGAACTAACCACTGATTAATACCATTTGTGATTGCAGCATCACCAACCTGAAGTACTGGGGCCAGTGTGAACCAATCACTTCCAAGACACTTCAGTTACTCAATGACCTCTCTATAGGATATCCTTTTGCGTGCGTGCGTGCGTGTGTGAGAGAAGGGGGGGTGTGTATATTTGGTATTCTGTTATATTCCAGCTCCTGTGTTGTCTCTTTGACGGTGTGTGTGTGTGTACGTACAGCAGTGTGAGGAAGTTGGTGAAACTCAGCGCTGTTCAGTTCATGCTGAACAACCACACAGTAAGTACCCTGACCTTTGATTTCTCACCCTGACCACTAAGACTAACCTCCTGAATCTCAATGTATGCTTTTTCATCCAGTTCTTTTCCCATAATGCCCTTATCCTTTCTCCAATGATGTTAGAGCGAGCACTTTTCCTTCCTGGGCGTGAACAACCAATCAAACCTCAGCGACATGAGGTGTCGCACCACGTTCTACACCGCACTGGGACGCCTGCTGATGGTCGACCTAGGTAGACACACACACACACACGTCTACACGATTATCAGTAATGATCTTATTTGGATAATTACAAACTTTTCATTTTTTCACCTAGGGCTATGATGATACCAGTATCATTTTTTTTCCATGGCAAAAATGAAAACACGAAGCATACCAAACTCGTTGGTCCTTTAAAAACCTGTTGTATGTAAAATATTGTGTGCTATAGCTTGGAAAAATGTATCAATGCGACTCTGGATGACAAGATAATGATGTTTGTTTCCAACATTAGGGCTGTTTTCCTAAAGAAATGAAATCCACTTCGTGTGTTGTAACCCTTGCCATGATACTGGTATCGTCCCAGCCCTACTTTAACCTTTTTTTCATCTTGTGTGTGTAGGTGAGGATGAGGACCAGTTTGAACAATTCATGCTTCCCCTAACGGCGGCGTTTGAAGCAGTGGCTCAGATGTTCAGCACCAACACATTCAACGAGCAGGAGGCGAAGAGGACGTTGGTAGGACTGGTCAGAGACCTGAGAGGTATCGCCTTTGCCTTCAACGCCAAGACCAGCTTTATGATGCTCTTCGACTGGATGTATCCTTTACTGACCCCTGATCTCTGACCCCTGACCTTTACGGACCAGGGGCCTGCTTAGGAGATTGAAAGGTTAAAGAACGTTCAGATAGAAATCGTTGTGTAGAAGAGATATGACTGTGTCATAGAATAGGAAATCACTGTAGAGTTGTGAATTGCAAGTAGTGTTGTCCTTCACTTGAAGTCTCATTGGCGCACAGTGTTGTTCTTAACCCCTCCCCCAGCTACCCAGCCTACATGCCCATCCTGCAGAGAGCTATAGAGCTCTGGTACCATGTACCAGCATGCACCACTCCTGTCCTAAAGCTCATGGCCGAGCTAGTCCACAACAGGTACATAAACATGCATACAGTCAGAACCCTGACACTTCTCCCTCGACCTCTAACCCCTGACTTCTAACCCTTTGTAGGGATTAACACCAATTTCCTGAACCAAGTGCCTTCCTGATTACCAAGATACTTTCAAAAAAAAATGTATCTCGAACAATAATATAACATTTCTATACCGCACTAATGCAAAAACAGAAAATATGCAGTGCTAGAAAGCTGCATTATTTAGGCTAGTCCCCAATAGAAAACGTCTACATGGCTTTCTATTATTTACACTGCTACACACGACTTCTCCACGCAGTCATTTCCGTCCCAGGTTTCTCCTCTACAGTTTGTTCATTCAAATTACTTCCCAAACTTCAGCTGTGTTGCCCAACAGAGGATCCAAAATATAAACTACGGCTGCTCACTGCTAACAAAACACCTAATACATTGTGTCTGCAAAATTGCTCAAGGAAATTCACATTCGCAATATTGTTCCAAATTGTTACACTAACAAAAGCAAGGGCACTGGCTTGACTAGAAGGTCAGATTCACATGAAATTGATCGGCAGCTGTCCATGGTGCGGATTCTACACCGTTTGCTCGTCTGTCACAGGGAAAATATCCAATGCTGCGCTAATCAGTCACCACATAAGTGAGTTTTCATAGTAAAAACAGCCATAATCTTTCCAAATTCCCCTGATAGCCAGACAGCTACTCTGCAAGGGGAGAGGAGAGAGCCAACAAGCTGGGTGTCATCTTTCAGTCAATGGTAAAACGACCCTGTCATTTTCACTAGCTATAATAACCTAATTTTATTAGTCAAGCAAACCATTTTTCTTAGGCCTACGTTAACTATAGGTTACATAAACAAAATAGTGTGACGACTTTGAGAGAACTTTGAGTTGATTCCATTACAACAAATACAACAAGAAACCGTTAGATACCTGCAAGTGTTTCTCAATTTATAGTGATAGAATTATAGCCATTCCACACTTGCTGGTATTAAATGCTTTTAGATAGCATTTCTGGTTGGACGGATCTCTGGATACCTGGGAAAGGCTTGCAATTTTATCAGGATGGAAAATTGGTAAATTTGAGGAAAATATGAATCCTTAACTCTGTGTCTGTGTTTCCAGGTCACAGAGGTTACAATTTGACGTGTCATCACCCAACGGAATCCTGCTGTTCAGAGAAACCAGCAAGATGATCACCACCTATGGTACTACACTCAAGTGTCCTATTGCCACAGTTGCTGTGCACTCACTGGAGAATTGTAATTGGTTGGTCAGCCACATATTTTTTTATATATTAATTTCCTTGGTTCTCCCTCTCCCCTTCTCCAGGTAACCGTATCCTGACCATTGGGGAGGTGCCTAAGGACCAGATGTACAGTGTGAAGCTGAAGGGTGTCAGTGTGTGTTTCTCCATGCTCAAGGCTGTGCTCTCTGGGAACTATGTCAACTTCGGGGTGTTCCGTCTCTATGGAGATGACGCACTAGACAACGCACTACAGACCTTCATCAAACTGCTGCTGTCCATACCACACAGCGACCTGCTGGTACACACACTCCTCTCCATCCCTCACAACGAAGTACTTCCCTGAACATTCTAAATATATCTGACAATGGCAGTTTCAGCACACTTAATCTCCTTCTATTTCTCCCTCCTCACTCCAGGACTATCCCAAGTTGAGCCAGTCGTTCTACAGTCTGTTGGAGGTGTTGACTCAGGATCACATGAACTTCATTGCTTCTCTAGAGCCGCATGTCGAGCCGTCATCTATCTGTGCACTGGGTAATGTATATACATGCACCGTGAAATGACATACTGTCATCTATCTCATACACACACTGCACCAGGAAATGACTTTACACTGCACTGGGTAATGTATATACATACACACACTGCACCGTGAAATGATACATTCACAGTATACCACTGCACTGGGTAATGTATATACATACACACACTGCACCAGGAAATGATACATTTACAGTATACCACTGCACTGGGTAATGTATATACATACACACACTGCACCGTGAAATGATACATTCACAGTATACCACTGCACTGGGTAATGTATATACATACACACACTGCACCAGGAAATGATACATTTACAGTATGCCACTGCACTGGGTAATGTATATACATACACACACTGCACCGGGAAATGATACATTCACAGTATACCACTGCACTGGGTAATGTATATACATACACACACTGCACCGGGAAATGATACATTTACAGTATACCACTGCATACACACACTGCACCGGTGATACATTTACAGTATACCACTGCACTGGGTAATGTATATACATACACACACTGCACCGGGAAATGATACATTTACAGTATACCACTGCACTGGGTAATGTATATACATACACACACTGCACTGGGAAATGATACATTCACAGTATACCACTGCACTGGGTAATGTATATACATACACACACTGCACCGGGAAATGATACATACACACACTGCACCGGGAAATGATACATTCACAGTATACCACTGCACTGGGTAATGTATATACGGTTGAAGTCGGGAGTTTACATACACTTAGGTTGGAGTCATTAAAACTCGTTTTTCAACCACTCCACAAATTTCTTGTTAACAAACTATAGTTTTGGCAAGTCGGTTAGGACATCTACTTTGTGCATGACGCAAGTCATTTTTCCAACAATTGTTTATTAACAATAGTTTATTATTTCACTTGTAATTCACTGTATCACAATTCTAGTGGGTCAGAAGTTTACATACACTAAGTTGACTGTGCCTTTAAACAGCTTAAAAAATTCCAGAAAATTATCACCTGGCTTTAGAAGCTTCTGATAGGATAATTGACATAACTTGAGTCAATTGGAGTTGTACCTGTGGATGTATTTCAAGGCCTACCTTCAAACTCAGTGCCTCTTTGCTTGACATCATGGGAAAATCAAAAGAAATCAGCCAAGACCTGGTTCATCCTTGGGAGCAATTTCCAAATGCCTGAAGGTACCACGTTCAGCTGTACAAACAATAGTACGCAAGTATAAATACCATGGGACCACGCAGCCGTCATACCGCTCAGGAAGGAGATGCATTCTGTCTCCTAGAGATGAACGTACTTTGGTGCGAAAAGTGCAAATCAATCCCAGAACAACAGCAAAGGACCATGTGAAGATGCTGGAGGAAAAAGGTACAAAAGTATCTACATCCTCAGTAAAACGAGTCTTATATCAACATAACCTAAAAGGCCGTTCAGCAAGGAGAAGCCACTGCTCCAAAACCTCCATAAAAAAGCCAGATGACGTTTTGCAATTGCACATGGGGACAAAGATCATACTTTTTGGAGAAATGTCCTCTGGTCTGATGAAACAAAAATAGAACTGTTTGGCCATAATGACCATCGTTATGTTTGGAGGAAAAAGGGGGAAGCTTGCAAGCTGAAAAACACCATCCCTACCGTGATGCATGGGGGTGGCAGCATCATGTTGTGGGGGTGCTTTGCTGTAGGAGGGACTGGTGCACTTTACAAAATAGATGGCATCATGAGGGATGAAAATGATGTGGATGCAACATCTCAAGACATCAATCAGGAAGTTAAAGCTTGGTCGCAAATGGGTCTTCCAAATGAACAATGACCCCAAGTATACAAAATGGCTTAAGGACAACAAAGTCAAGGTATTGGAGTGGCCATCGCTAAGCCCTGACCTCAATCCCATAGAAAATCTGTGGGCAGAACTGAAAAAGCATGTGCGAGCAAGGAGGCCTACAAACCTGACTCAGTTACACCAACTCTATCAGGAGGAATGGGCCAACATTCACCTAACTTATTGTGGGAAGCTTGTGGAAGGCTACCCAAAACGTTTGACCCAAGTTAAACAATTTAAAGGCAATGCTACCAAATACTAATTGAGTGTAAACTTCTGACCCACTGGGAATGTGATGAAAGAAATGAAAGCTGAAATAAATCATTCTCTCTACTATTATTCTGACATTTCACATTCTAAAAATAAAGGGGTGATCCTAACTGACCTAAAACAGGGAATTTTTACTAGGATATAATGTCAGGAATTGTGAAAAACTGAGTTTAAATGTATTTGGCTGAGGTGTATGTAAACTTCCAACTTCAGCTGTACATACACACACTGCACCGGGAAATGGTACATATACAGAATACCACTGCACCGGGTGATATATACAGTGACTTCAGAAAATGTTCACACCCCTTGACTTCTGTTGTTACAAAGTGAGATTAAAACGTATTTAATTGTCATTTTTCATCAACGATCTACACACAGGATTCATGTTAGAATTTTTCTTCAACTTTGACATCTACATTTTTTTAATGAAAAGTAAAATGCTGATATATCTTGATTAGGTTCAACCCCCTGAGTTCATACATGTTAGAATCACATTTGGCAGCAATTACAGCTGTGAGGCTTTCTGGGTAAGTCTCTTAAGAGCTTTACACACCTGGATTGTACAGTATTATCACATTTTTATTATTTTAAAATTCTTCCATCTCTTTTTAGTTGGTTGATCATTACCAGACAACCATTTTCAGGCCTTGCCATTAGATTGTCAAGCTGATTTAAGTCAAAGCTGTTACTAGGCCATTCGGGAACATTTAATATCATCTTGGTAAGCAACTCCAGTGTAGATTTGGCTTTGTTTTAGGTTATTGTCCTGCTGAGGTTGAATTTGTTTGAAATTTACTGCTCGACTGAGAAACCTTATAGATAATTGTATGTGTTGCGTATAATCAGCTGTCCTCCAAGGCAAAGGGTGGCTACTTTGAAGAATCTGAAATATAAATATATTTAGATTTAACACTTTGGTTACTACATGATTCTTTCCATATGTGTTATTTCATAGTTTTGATGTCTTCTATTATTCTACAATGTAGAAAATAGTACTAATAAAGAAAAACCCTGGAATCAGTAGGTGTGTCCAGACTTTTGACTGGTACTGTATGTAACATTCTATTGATTTCAAGAATTTTGTATAATTTTAATTAGAACAATTTTAGGTTTTGAATCCGGCGTCGTTTTGCGTATAAGTTCATAAACCATGTAATCGGTACATCGAAATCTCTTAACTATTTTTCAATCTATATGGCACAGCTGTCAATTTCTTTGTCCTTAAATGAAACTGGTATACTTATAAAAAATTTTTTTAAAGTTATTCATCACCATTTTCTTTAACCAATGTTGGTCTTTAATGCAGGGCCGACAGACAAGTTCCTTACTTTTTCCCCCTTCCACTTGCCTCTTCCATTTTTGCAGTAATGCTGCAAATTTGGGTAGAGCAGACATTTCCATATATTTTTGTTAGCTGCATGTTTGACAACTCCACTAGTCCTATTTATGATATAATTTACAAAGATTTGTACTTTTTTGTCAATTAGTGTATTTACGTTTAACCACTGTTGTATTATTTGTTCTGTCTTTTCTGGTGGATTACACTGAAATTGCAACCAACTTTCTATGGCTTGTTTTAAAAATAGCGATGTTTTGGCGATTTTAATTTTCAAATAACTTGAGTGAGAGGTTGTAATCTGAATAAAGGGAAAAAGGCCGTTCTTGAACATGGCGTGAGACATTCTTACTAATCTGCTAGGGAACCAGTTGGAATTTGAGTTTAACTTTTGTATGACTGACACCCTTTAGTGAGAGGTTTGATGCTTTAATATTTAGTCATTTTTGCCCTCCAAATTCATATTAATTATATAAATAAGCCTGTTTAATGTTGTGTGGCTTGCCATTCCAAATACAATGGAATATGTTTTGCTCATATAATTTAAAAAACAGGTCGCTAGGTGTAGGCAAAAACATACGCAAATAGGTAATATGTGATATGACTAAAGAGTTAATCAGCGTGAGTATTCTACAAATAGATAGGTATTTATTTTCCTTTCTATGGCAGCAAGATCTTAACTATTTTTGCTAACTTTCTATTAAAATGTATTGTACCGAGATCATTTATTTCTTTTGGATATGTATACTGAGTATGTACACATCACCATCAGACCATTTTATTGGTAAACTACACAGTAATGTAAAAGTTGTATCTTTTTGTGACCCAATACATAATATAGTACACTTATCAAACTTTGGTTGTAATCCAGAGAGGTTAGAAAAGTATCTTGATCCTCTATTAGGCTGTGGAGTGATCCAAATTGTGGATTTAAAAGAAAACGTGAATCATCGGTGTATAATGACACCTTTTTGTTTTTAAACCCTGTATTTCTAATCCCTTGATATTATTGTTGGATCTGATTTTAATAGCTAACATTTCGATGGCCATAATATATAGATATGCCGATAGTGGACAACGTTGTTTTACTTCTCATGACAGATTAATAATTTCTGAGAAGTAGCCATTATTTACTATTTTACACCTAGGGTTACTATACATAACTAACCCATTTTTATAAGAGATTCTCCAAAATTGAAATATTCTGGGCAATTATATATAAACTCCAGTCGTACTTTCTCAAAAGACTTTTCAAAGTCCGCTATGAAAACCAGGCCTGGTTTCCCTGATATTTCATAGTATTCTATTATTTCCAGTAGTTGTCTTATATTATCTCCAATGTATCGTCCATGTAAAAAACCTGTCTGATTCGGTAATGTATGTGCCAATTATTTGATGGTCCGACTGCATTCTGTCCCCTATCAACACATTTCTTTTGACTTGATGACCTGGGTGGGGGCACCCCACCGACTAGGTACAAGGTCATCAAGGTACTCATTAGCAGCTTTGAGAAATTCTTTGTATATTATGCTCACCCATCAGGGGGCTCTGGCTTTGAAGGACCAATACTGCCAGGCAGGCTCAGAATCTTGAGGGGGCGGTGCTGCTCTAGAAGGTCTTTGACTGCATTTATCTTTCTGTTTTGGCTGCTTATAGGCTACTTACAGTAGGCCCATAAAACAGATAAGGACTTCTCCTTAGTGTATGGGTCTCTCAGGTGGCTGTATAGGGTTGTGGACTGTTCCATCATGATTGGACAATAAATAAACAGACTATATTTAGAATTTATTTTAAAATGACTAACGTGTGTTGTAGATACTATGGTGTGTACTGGGTGTTGTTCCAGTCTGGACCATATCGCCACCTACCTGTTCAAACAGGTAACCTCTCCCTCTGTTCATCTGTAATCTATTCATATCACCTTATACATGTATGTACATATAGTGATGCTAATGTATTGTTTCTGTTTAGCTGTCTCGCTCCACTAAGAAACGGCCTGTTGCTATGGCAACAGACGAACGCTTCCTACACATCATGCAGCAACACCCAGAGATGATCCAACAGGTACACACACACACCGATCTCACTCTCTCTCACACACACGCTCTCGCTCACGCACTCTCACACACACTCACTAATCATTCTGTGTGTTTGTCCTACAGATGCTGTCCACAGTGTTGAACATCATCATCTTTGAGGACTGCAGGAACCAGTGGTCCATGTCCAGACCTCTACTGGGCCTCATCCTGCTCAATGAGAAGGTACAGGTACACAACCACACACCCATTATCCAACCATTCCCTGGAAGACGTGGCAATTGTTGCTGAGTGAACTATCCTGGCTAAAAAATAAATTTAAAAAACACACCAGCCTCGTCCTGTGTGTCTCCATTCCTGCAGTATTTTGCCGATCAGAGAACATTATTTTTTTGTGCGCTTTTGTGTGTGTGTGTAGTATTTTGCAGACCTGAGGAACAGCATTGTGAACAGCCAGCCTCCAGAAAAGCAGCAGGCCATGCATCTGTGCTTTGAGAACCTGATGGAGGGGATAGAACGCAATCTGCTAACCAAGAACAGAGACAGGTACACACAATTCCATTGACTGTGTGTGCGCTCACTTTGTGTGTTTTTTTAACTGTGTATATTCATCTGTGCAGGTTCACCCAGAACCTCTCGGTGTTCCGGAGGGAGGTGAATGACAGCATGAAAAACTCTTCATACGGAGTCAACACCAATGACATGATGAGCTGACATTCCACACACGCACACCTGCTCCACACAGAGCAGCTTCCCAAAACTCAACTCCCTCCACGCCTCCTCTCGCCCCCTCTTCCTCTCCACTCCTCTTCTCACCCCCCTTCCTCTCATCTCTCCCCCCTCTTCCTCTCCCTTGTGGTTCCATCCTCCTTTTTATAGAAGCCTATATAAATATACAGATCTATTTTAAAGCCAGTCTGTAGAGGTCACCCTGCTACTCGCTGGGAGGAGAGGGGAAGTGGAGGATGAGGATGGAGGGAGGGAGGGAGGATATCTCTACACACTTTGGAGGGAGTGAATCTGAGGGGGAGGATGAGTGGGGGGGATGAAGGTGAAAAGGGAGAAGCCGGTAAATGTAGTTCTCTGCTTCTGCCTGCCTTGTATAGAAACACAACAAATCAAGTGTACATTTTTTTTCATAACATTTTGAACAATGTTTATATTGATTGAATTTAAAACACAAAATGAGAAACGTGTGATTGAACTTTTTACAGTGTAGTGAGTCAGTGCACCTGTCTGTGTGTGGGGGAAAAAAACTTTCTACAGGGGATGAGAGGAGCAAGAAAGTAGAGCGCACTAGAGCTGTGATGGGGTAGAGACAAAGAGAGTGAGAAACTGTCCATTTTGCACATTTTCCTCTGGCCCTCTGATTTGAGTGATGTAAATACCCACCACTGTTACTCCCTAGGCACTGCCCCTAGACACCACCTTTAGCCCCTAGACACCACCTTTACTCTCTATGCACTGTCCAAAGCTCCTAGACACCACCTTTACCTCCTAGACACTACCTTTATCCCCTAGACACCACCTTTAGCCCTTAGACATTTTGCCTAGAAAATAATTGCTTGTTCAAATAGAATTGGTTAGGTGTGGGGCAGGGTTATGGGAGTAGATTTGGGTTAAGGTCATGCTCCACTTTACCCTCTGGTAGGCTGGTTGGAGCTGACACTAACCTCAGGGGAGTCTGTTGGGTTAGGGGAGAGTGAAGTGTCTCAGCATGCTAGCTAGTGTGTAGGGGTCACAGATCTGATAACAGAAAGGAGCGTGGCTGCAGTCTATCTCTGGAGTATGTGTGACTCAGAGAGAGAGAGAGTGTGTGTGTGTGTGTGTGTGTGTGTGTGCGTGCGCGTGTGTGGCCTCGTGGTGCTGTAAAGGAGCGGTGCGCTCCAGACAGAACCTTCCAGGACATTCTAGAACGTTCAGCTCTCGTTTTCGAGCTCCCTGAAGGATAGTTTATTTCTAATTGAGAAACTAAAGAAGAATGCAACCTTTGGTAGAACATAGAGCTGTGTATTACAGGGAAATGGGTGGTAAGAAAAAGACAAAACTGTGTATTAAAGAGGAGATGTGGGTTCAGAGTTCATTAGCAACTTGTGCTACTCTACAGGTGTTGCTGCTAACTGTTTGTGACAACTAGCTCATCTCTAACAATGTTGATTTGACTTCCTGGTTTATTGTTTTGGTTCCCTAAAGTGAGTGTGTGTGTTGGATCGGTACCTTGGTTCTCTGATGTGAGTGTGTGTTGGATCGGTAGTTTGGTTGAGTTGTGTGGATGTCTGCTACATATTATAGTGTCAGCATTGTGACTGCAAATAAACGTTATTTGGTTTGTATACCGTGCTGTCACTGTTTTACTGCACAACATGGGTCATGTCTTTAGTGTGTGGTGAAGACTAGCAAGGTATTGTCTTCATAAGGATTTATCTGAAACACAGGCTACAGGTTGATTTGACATCCATTTATTCAGATTCAGGTATAAAAAAAATATATACACATACATACAGTTGAAGTCGAAAGTTTACATACACTTAGGTTGGAGTCATTAAAACTCGTTTTCAACCACTCCACAAATGTATTGTTAATAAACTATAGTTTTGACAAGTCTGTTAGGAAATCTACTTTGTCATTTTTCCAACAATTGATTACAGAAAGATTATTTCACTTATAATTCACTGAATCACAATTCCAGTGGGTCAGAAGTTAACTGTGCCTTTAAACAGCTTGGAGAATTGCAAAAAATTATGTCATGGCTTTAGAAGCTTCTGATACATCAATTGGAGGTGTACCTGTGGATGTATTGCAAGGCCTACCTTCAAACTCAGTGCCTCTGCTTGACATTGTGGGAAAATCAAAAGAAATCAACCAAGATTTAAGAAAAAAAAATTGTGGACCTCCACAAGTCTGGTTCATCCTTGGGCGCTATTTCCAAATGCCTGAAGGTACTATTTTCATCAGTACAAACAATAGTACGCACATAAAAACACCATGGGTCCACGCAGCTGTCATACCGCTCAGGAAGGAGACGTGTTCTGTCTCCTAGAGATGAACGTACTTTGGTGCGAAAAGTAATTAAAACTAGTTTTTCAACCACTCCACACATTTCTTGTTAACAAACTATAATTTTGGCAAGTGGGTTAGGACATCTACTTTGTGCATGACACAAGTAACCTTTCCAACAATTGTTTGCAATTCACTATCACAATTCCAGTGGGTCAGAAGTTTACATACACTAAGTTGACTGTGCCTTTAAACAGCTTGGAAAATTACAGAAAATTATGTCATGGCTTTAGAAGCTTCTGATAGGCTTATTAACATCATTTGAGTCAATTAGAGCTGTACCTGTGGATGTATTTCAAGGTACCATGTTCATCTGTACAAACAATAGTACGCAAGTATAAACACCATGGGACCATGCAGCCGTCATACTGCTCAGGAAGGAGACGTGTTCTGTCTCCTAGAGATTAACGTACTTTGGTGCGAAAAGTGCAACTCACTTTTCGCACCAAAGTACGAAAAATTCACCCAAGCTTGTGGAAGGCTACCCGAAATGTTTGACCCAAGTTAAACAATTTAAAGGCAATGCTACCGAATACTAATTGAGTGTATGTAAACTTCTGACCCACTGGGAATGTGATGAAAGAAATAAAAGCTGAAAGTCATTGTCTACTATTATTCTGACATTTCTCATTCTTAAAATAAAGTGGTGATCCTAACTGACCCAAGACAGGGGATTTTTAATAGGATTAAATGTCAGGAATTGTGAAAAACTGAGTTTAAATGTATTTGGCTAAGGTGTATGTAAACGTCTTTCAAATGGCACCGTATTCTCTATAGTGAACCACTTATGACCAGAGTTCTGACTAGCAGTTGTGCACCAAATTAGAAATAGGGTGTTCTTTCAGATTTACCCAGTGTAACCGACTGCATTTGGTGTCTACCTTCAGACTCGCCTCGTCATATATATATATACCATTTGAAAGACGTTTACAACTGTGTACAAGGACATACGCAATCCCAGAAGTGCTTGGCACAAATAAGAGGAAAGCTAATTACATATAGCTACGATGCTCAGTTTAGACATGAGTACACACACACACTTGTGGGATGTGTGTGTGTGTGGAGGGAGGAGGGGTGGACTTCTGGGCCATGTTCAGTAAGCAAATGTTGCAGATAGAAATACTGTGAATTGTTTGTTGTACATATTTATCTTAACGTGCCCTGGGGTGTATTACACAGATTGTTGCAAAACGTTATTCCAAACGGGAAAAGGGTTTCTATTGTAAAAATTCAGGTAGGTCCCTCCATGTTTAGATTTGGTTCTTAAATGTTTTCTGTTGCAAGACGTAAAGAATATACCCCTGCTGAACATGCCCCTGGTCGAGTTTCCAGTAGACCACCTATTTTGTCAACAAGGTGGGTGACCAGAGGAAAAGTTTGTAAGGAGATGGTGTGTCAAGCATTGGGAATGTTTACACTAGTAACCAGGGCTGTTAAAACCTCTGTGTTAAAGGTGGTGGTGGTAGGGTTTATAAAGGGTGTTTGCCTGGTACACAGGGCTGACAACTTTCTCTGTTACTGGGTTAGAGGTTATAGCAGGTTGGGTAATAGGGTATGGGTTTACGAAGGCTGCTTTTTAGCCTGGAAAACAGGGGTGTTGAATCCTTCTCTGTTCCTAGCGATCTCGATGGCAAAGAACTGGATCCTGGTGGCTGCAGGGACAATAAGGTCATTGTTAAATACGCATGATAACTAAAAATCCTGGAGAATATTCATTTAAAAAAGACAGAAGGCCCGCACACTTATGCTCCTAATTAGTGACAACATTTATTGTGTAATAGTGACTGACGATACCAAATATGGTGTTTTCCTCTGTGTAGTCCTTCACACAGTCAAGTCGTAGCAGAGTCCCGTAGTTAAAGTCCTCCACCACTCCGTCAAACTGGTTACAGAATGGACGCCACTTCTATTGATGCCAATACAGAGATGAGGTTAGTTTCTCTCACACACACACTCACTCACTCTTCCTCTGTCCCTCTTTGTATCTCTGACTCCTGTAACACACGTTGTCCTCTACCTCTTTGGCCTCTGCCGTTTTGAGCATGTCTGGGTCCAAGTTCTTAATGTTGAGGTCTGAGAAGGATTCTTTGAAGGATGTATAGATCCGGTCATCCACCGTGGTCAACTTCAGATTACTGGGGTCTACCGACGAGATCAGCTACAGTACACACACATTATTAGCTAGAGGGGAGAGGACTAGATCAGTGCAAAGTGCAATGTGGCTGCTAGTATTGATAATATGCTCCAACTGGTGCAGGTACTTGTGAGTAAGAGAGACTCACATTGAAGTAGATTTCTGCATGATTGTAAGCCTTCATCGCCCACATCACTTCCAGTTGAGGCTAAGACACATGCACCCACACACAGGTTAGCTAACTGACACTACAATTATACTGTGTTGAGTTTGTCAGAGGATGGAAAACCTCAATAGACCGTGTGTTGGCAACTCACATCGTTCCCATAAGACTCAGCTGGTAGAGACAGAGCCTGTGCGGCTGCTGTAGCTCCCTCGACACCCTGAATAACATGATATAACAGAATCATTATCATTACAGTATTACAATTGCTCCTTTACACTAGCTTTGGGACACAACACAGGAGTCTGTATTGGTTGGAGTCCCTGAGATGTGAATCGTTCTGGTGGGTGGCAATGAAAAATAACCCAACCAAAATATAGCTGGCTACACTAAAAAATAATGTCCTGTCAACGAAAGCATATAATCTCTAGGAACTCGATTTACCAGACGTAAAGTGAAATGTGACCCTCAATATTAAATAAAGGTCTGAATCCAACTTTTGTCCGAACTACACCAAGTATGTGGTTTAATGGCAGCCCGCTGTCTAACAGGAATAAAAGTTTGATTCAGACATTTATTTGATAGCGAGGGACACATTTCACTTTACATCTGGTAAATCGAGTTCCTAGAGATGATATGCGTTTGTTAACAGGCATTTACTTTTTGGTGTAGCTGGCTATATTTTGGTAGGGTTATTTTCCATCGCCACCCACCAGAACGATTCACAACTCAGGGAGTACAACCAATACAGACTCCTGTCATAATACCCATAAAACTTAGCAGTCAAACAAGGACATGGTTCTAATTGTTTTTCCATGATTCATTTTCCCCAGAGGATTTTAGCGTGTTTCGTGTTAGGCTTACCCTAGCGTGATGTTTTGTTAACTGTAAATTGTTCTAGGTAGGACAATATAGTCGCCTGTATTTGACATGCTAATTATCTGCTAATGTGGCTGTTATAAAGAACCATGATCTGGGTGAGACTGCAGATTCGAGGCAGAGGTTAGAATCTCTAGATTAACCATATAATGTTAGCTAAATGTAGTAATTAGATTTGCAATATTTCTTAAAATTGATAATTCTGTAAACTGTCTAGTGCAAGTTTTAATGTGACAATACCTGTTAGCAAAGGTGTCCGCTAGAGATGATATGTAGGAGTTTGCAGAAATGTGTAGTTTTGCATGGTCTACTTCGATGCTAATTAGCGTTTTCGAATAAGAGTAAATAGAGCCATATATATATATATGTGTGTGTGTGTCACCTTGTCCGAGAGATATACATGGTTATCAAAACGTCACGCCAGGGTAAGCCTACACGAAACTCAGCCCTTATTTTAGGTGTTCCCTATAGGAAAAGTGAATGGCGGAAAAACGATTGAAACCATTTCCCTGTTTGACCACTAGGTTTTATGGGTATGATCACACCGCCACTCTATATTGTGGTAGGTATTTTCCATCGCCACGGACCAGAACGATTCACAACTCGGGGTAGTCCTACCAATACAGACTGCTGATGTTGTGTCCCAAAGCTACTTCACAGTTCACATCCTAAATAATACGACGAAATGTTGTCATTGGCATTATCAATTCAATATGACTGTTATAGCTGAAGTCTAATAATGGTATTAAAACATGTTCAATTCAATCAATGTTGTTCCCGTTTTAGGAAGAGGCATTACTACAAATAAAAATGCAGCATATACTTTAAGAATTAATATACAGCTACAATCTACCGGTATATGACATGTACATTAAATTCAAATACAGTTATTCAACCGTATGGATTCTCACCAGAGAAGCAAGTCCATTTCCCGACGCCATAGCTGTAAACCCCTGACCCGATTACGTCATATCGTTCTGCTTAAAGGGCCCACGCCTTGTCTCCTTTCCTACATCTGCTGTGACATCTGGGACTGTTTAAAGCTGTTAACCCATGTTGCTTCTTATCCACTTGTTGTCAGTTAGGCTAGGAGAGGGAAGGAGCTGGGGGGAGAGGAGAGTAAAAGAGAGGAGGAGAAGAGAGAGAAGAGAGGACGCACTCACACCCTCCCACCAGTCTCCTCGATATCTAGGAGCGCGCTTAAACTGACAGGCTCACGCCCATGGCACAGGACTGATGGGATTTCGGAATGCTCGATCTGTTCGCGCCACTAGCTGGAGTGTTATTTCGTTGATGACGGCGGATTGATTGGCAGGTAAGATTAGATCATTTGATTCCATTGTATTATTAGTTACGTTTATAAAGACATTACACTTGACTAAGGACTGTTGTAGTCTAGGTGGGTCTGAGTGGTAAGGTCGTCTGGGAAGGGTTAATAATAACCTATATCATTTTGTCATGGGGTCTATTCAGCACCTTTCATGTAAACAATTCAATATATTGTCTTCCAGACCGCCTCTCATTCCCCGTCGTGCGAATTTATCGATGAAAGGCCGCATGGCGTGCTTATTATAAGCCTACTGGATAGGGAGGATATAATATGATAGGCCATTACAGTATGTGACGTAGTACTAATAGTCTATAGCCGATATGAGATTATGTTCATCTGTTGCGTCGATGTTTATCTATTATGAGGCTATATTGTAACAAAAAAGTTTTATCATAACAATAAAGCAAATATGACTCCATGAAAGCCACACCAATAACCGTTAGCCAGACAAGCCAAGGTGCATAGGCCATCAGGCAATTCTGACAAAAGCCAGATGGGCTGCACCATTATTTTGGTGTGGGCTGATCAGAAATTGACACACACACACATTTTTTAAATATTCAGTACTCATTCTAGGGTTTTTCTTTATTTGTACTATTTTCTACATTGCAGAATAATAGTGAAGCCATCAAAACTATGAAATATCAAATATGGAATCATGTAGCAACCAAAAAAGTGTTAAACAAATCTAAATATATTTTATACTTGAGATTCTTAAAACTAGCCTCTCTTTGCCTTGATGACAGCTTTGCACACTCTTGGCAGTCTCAATCAGCTTCATGAGGTAGGCACCTGGAATGCATTTCAATTAACAGGTGTGCGTTGTTAATTGGTGCTATTTCTTTCCTTAATGCGTTTGAGCCAATCAGTTGTGTTGTGAAAAAGTAGGGGTGGTAAACAGAAGATAGCTCTATTTGATAAAAGACCAAGTCCATATTATGGCAAGAACAGCTCAAATAAGAGAAGACAGTCATTACTTTAAGACATAAAGGTCAGCCAATGCAGAACTTTGAAAGTTTCATCAAGTGCAGTCGCAAAAACCAAAAAGCGCTATGATGAAACTGGCTCTCATGAGGACCGCCACAGGAAAGGAAAGACCCAGAGTTATATCTGCTGCAGAGAATAAGTTCATTAGAGTTACCAGCCTCAGAAATTGCAGCCCAAATAAATGATTCACAGAGTTAAAGTAACAGACACATCTCAACATCAACTGTTCAGAGGAGACTGCGTTCATGGTCAAATTGCTGCAAAGAAACCCCACCAAAGGACACCAATAAGATGAAGAGACTTGCTTGCGCCAAGAAACGCAAGCAATGGACTTTAGACTGGTGGAAATCTATCCTTTGGTCTGATGAGTCCAAATTTGAGATTTTTGGTTCTAACCGCCGTGTCTTTGTGAGACGCAGAGTAGGTGAGGGGATGATCTCCGCATGGGGGTGTTTTTTTGGTGATTTATTTAGAATTCAAGGCACACTTAACCAGCATGGTTACCACAGCATTCTGCAGCAGTACGCCATCCCACCTGGTTTGAGCTTAGTGGGACTATCATTTGTTTTTCAAAAGGACAATGACCCAACACACCTCCAGGCTGTGTAAGGGCTATTTGACCAAGAAGGAGAGTGATGGAGTGCTGCATCAGATGACCTGGCCTTCACAATCATCCAACTTCAACCCAATTGAGATGGTTTGGGATGAGTTGGACCGCAGAGTGAAGGAAAAGCAGCCAACAAGCGTATGTGGGAAATCCTTCAAGACTGTTGGAAAAGAATTCCAGGTGAAGCTGGTTGAGAGAATGCCAAGAGTGTGCAAAGCTGTCATCAAGGCAAAGGTTGGCTACTTTGAAGAATCTAAAATATCTACAAGTTGTTTTTTTTAGGACATTCAATTTACTGTTGGATGGCTACTAGCAGTGGGTATTATATTTAAGGTTAGCGATCTAGTTGATGTGTTTTAAGTTTCCACTCCCTCATGTGTTGAACTCCAAATTAATTAGCCTATGAAATTAGTGAACATAAAGATGTATGTAATTAATCTCTCTGGAGTCCTATTTCTACAGTAAAATATAACAAGTATAGTCTAATTGTCAACCCTAACAGAATTCATGTCAATCACTGGATTAGGTTGAACAAAATAGAGAAAGAGAGAGAGACCGCATTAACTGCCGTGGGATATGTGCCAAAAGCAACCTTGGGAAAATCCTCTGCATTATCATTAACAGCAGACTCATACATTTCCACAGTGAAAACAATGTATTGAGCAAATGTCAAATTGGCTTTTTACCAAATTCCCGTACAAAAGGCCATGTATTCACCTTGCACACCCTAATTGACAAAGAAACAAATCAAAACAAAGGCAAAGTCTTCTCATGCTTTTGTTGATTTCCAAAAAAGCTTTTAACTCAGTTTGGCATGAGGGTCTGCTATCCAAATTGATTTAAAGCTGTGTTTGGTGAAAAACATATCACATTGTAAAATCCATGTGCACAAACAATAAGTGTGTGGTTAAAATTGGCAAAAAACACATTTCTTTCCATCGGGCTGTGGGGTGAGACAGGGATGCAGCTTGAGTCCCACCCTCTTCAACATGTATATCAACGAAGTGGCGAGGGCACTAGAACGGTCTGCAGGACCCAGCCTCACCCTACTAGAATCTGAAGTCAAATGTCTGCCGTTTGCTGATGATCTGGTGCTGTCCCAAAGGCCTACAGCAGCACCTAGAGCTTTTGCACAGATTCTGTCATCTATGCCATCAAAACTAACATAAAATTTGACATACCAATTAGGATCTGGCTAAAAATACTTCAGTTATCAGAATCAGTTATAGAACCCATTGCCCTTTATGGTTGTGAGGGCTGGGGTCTGCTCACCAACCAAGAATTAACTAAAAGGGACAAACACCAAATTGAGACCTCATGCAGAATTATGCAAAAATATATTCTGTGTACAACGTAAAACACCCAAAAATTGCATGAAGAGCAGAATTGGTCCGATACCCGCTAATTGTCATAATCCAGAAAAGAGCTGTTAAATTCTAAAAACACCTAAAAGGAAGCGATGCCCAAACCTTCCAGAATAAAGCCATCACCTACAGCGAGATTATCCTGGACAAGAGTCCCAAAAGCAATGCAAACACAATGCATATAGTCCGGGTAACCATTTGGTTACCCGTTCAGGAGACTTATGGCTTGGGGGTAAAAACTGTTGAGAAGCCTTTTTGTACTAGACTTGGCACTCTGGTGTCGCTTGCCATGCGGTAGTAGAGAGAACAGTCTATGACTGGGGTGGCTGGGGGTTTGACCATTTTTAGGGCCTTCCTCTGACACCGCCTGGTGTGGAGGTCCTGGATGTACTGCCTGGTGTAGAGGTCCTGGATTGCCCCAGTGATGTACTGGGCCGTACGCACTACCCTCTGAAGTGCCTTGTGGTCGGAGGCCGAGCAATTGCCGTACCAGGCAGTGATGCAACCAGTCAGGATGCTCTCGATGTTGCAGCTGTAGAACCTTTTGAGGATCTCAGGACTCATGCCAAATCTTTTTAGTTTCCTGAGAGGGAATAGGCTTTATCGTGCCCTCTTCACGACTGTCTTGGTGTGTTTGGACCATTCTAGTTTGTTGTTGATGTGGACACCAAGGAACTTGAAGCTCTCAACCTGCTCCACTACAGCCCTGTCGATGAGAATGGGGGCATGCTCTGTGCTCCTTTTCCTGTAGTCCACAATCATGTCCTTAGTCTTGGTTACGTTGAGGGATAGGTTGTTATTCTGGCACCACCCGGCCAGTTCTCTGAACCTCTCCCTATAGGCTGTCTCATCATTGTCGGTGATCAGGCCTATCACTGTTGTGTCGTCTGCAAACTTAATGATAGTGTTGGAGTCGTTCCTGGCCATGCAGTCGTGGGTGAACAGAGAGTACAGGAGGGGACTGAGCACGCACCCCTGAGGAGCTCCAGTGTTGAGGATCAGCGTGGCAGATGTGTTGTTACCTACCCTCACTACCTGGGGGTGGCCCGTCAGGAAGTCCAGGATCCAGTTGCAGAGGGAGGTGTTTAGTCCCAGGTTCCTTAGCTTAGTGATGAGCTTTGAGGTTACTATGGTGTTGAATGCTGAGCTGTAGTCAATGAATAGCATTCTCACATAAGTGTTCCTTTTGTCCAGGTGGGAAAGGGCAGTGTGGAGTGCAATAGAGATTGCATCATCTGTGGATCTGTTTGGGCGGTATGCAAATTGGAGTGGGTCTAGGGTTTCTGGGTTAATAGTGTTGATGTGAGCCCTGACCAACCTTTCAAAGCACTTCATGGCTACGGATGTGAGTGCTACAGGTCTAGTCATTTAGTCAGGTTGTCTTTGTGTTCCACATAATCTGCCATGGTTCACCACCCCAACAGGGCAGAAAACACACACACACACCCTGCGCTCTCACGGCCACTGCAACTGGGCCTTTTGCCCTCTCGTCACAGTTTTAGCAGGGAACCAATCCCTCCCAGAATTGATCCCCTAGGACTTACCCGTCGCAGGTTCCAGCCTGCGCGGGCTTACCTTCCGGGACTCACCCTATTCTTATAGTAGTCACATGAACTATCCCAACCAGAATTTAACCCATAGGACTTACCACACAGGTACTAGCCTGCTCGAGTTTACCTTCCGGGACTTACCCTATACTTATAGTACTAGCAGGAACCAACCTACTAGGGATTTACCCCCTAGGACTTACCCTACAGGTACCAGCCTGTACGAGTTTACCTTCCGGTATTTACCATTTACCATAAAGCTACGACCGGTCGTTATACAATGGGCCAACTGAATTAAACTCAGGCTCTCTACATATCCTACAATGTTCAGCCTACGATTCTCATCTCCCCAAGATGTCAAAATGAGTAGAAACAGATATAGGAACTAGCCTACCTTGTTTGTTGCCAGCTCTGCTCCACTGATCTGGACTCTTTGGTTTGACTACAAATCATGGTGAATCATGCCTACAACGCCAACTGTTAGGTTCTTATTTTTCAGAGTAAATAACTCACAGACACTAGAGAAGCTTTTTTTTTTAATAAAAAAAATAAAAAATGTATACCCCTTTTTCTCCCCAATTTCGTGGTGTCCAATTGTTAGTAGCTACTATCTTGTCTCATCGCTACAACTCCCGTACGGGCTCGGGAGAGACGAAGGTTGAAAGTCATGCGTACTCCGATACACAACCCAACCAAGCCGCACTGCTTCTTAACACAGCGCGCATCCAACCCGGAAGCCAGCCGCAACAATGTGTCGGAGGAAACACTGTACATCTGGCAACCATTGGTTAGCGCGCACTGCGCCCGGCCCACAGAAGTCACTGGTGCACGATGAGACAAGGACATCCCTACCGACCAAGCCCTCCCTAACCCGGACGACGCTAGGCCAATTGTGCGTCGCCCCATGGACCTCCCGGTCGCGGTCGGTTACAACAGAGCCTGGTCGCGAACCCAGAGTCTCTGATGGCACAGCTGGCGCTGCAGTACAGCGCCCTTAGCCACTGCGCCACCCGGGAGGCCAACACTAGAGAAGCTTAACCAAGTTTAATTCTTCCCAAAGGGTCGACACAGCTGTATTCAGACAAAAAACATTACTCACCATCACAAGTATGTATACCCCACTTGGGACACTCCTCCTTCTCTCCAATCCTTACATCTTATGGTTCCACAGGAAGAGGGTAATAAGGTAATAAACCCCTATTACTCCCTTCAGGGGATCTGACCTGACCTGACCTCAACCCCTTCTTCGCCTAATCCATAGATGTCCATCCGCTCCCCTCTAGCAATCCTGTGATCTCCTCCCGTCCACCAATCACATTCCAAAGCCATCTGTCTTTCTACAGAAAACCATTAACTTCTGACATAAAACCCAGTCTTTTTCACTCCTTATATTCTATGCTTCTGATCTATAATTTATTTAATATCTAAATGTTCAATGTTTATCTTGAATCCAACAGTATCAAAATGTGGAAAAAGTCCAGGGGTCTGAATACTTTCCGAATACACACCACCACATTCCACCACACACACACACACACACACACACACACCATACACACACTAACTACCTTACAGACACTAATCACCACACACACACACAACCACACACTTCCACCAACCACCATATACACACACACACAGACTCACCACCGCACACACACTCACCACCACACACACACACACACACACCACACGCACCACTCACACCACACACTAACCACCACCACACACACTAACCACCACACACACACATACACACTAACCACCACACACACACACACACACACTAATCACCACACACACACACTAACCACACACTAACCACCACCTACACACACTAACCACCATATACGCACGCACGCACACACAGACTCACCACCGCACACACACTCACCACCACACACACGCACACACACTCACCACCATACACGCACACACTCACCACCACACACACACACACTAACCACCACCACACACACTAACCACCACACACACACATACACACTAACCACCACACACACACACACACACACTAACCACCACACACACACACACACACACACTAACCACCACACACACACACACACACACACTGACCAACACACACTAACCACCACACACACTAACCAGCATACACCCACCCACCACTTATGCTGCTGCCATACTGTTTACTACTACTATTATTATTATTATTATTTATCCTGCTACCAGTCACTTTCTCCAAATCCCAGCCTACATGAACATATCTACCTCAAATACTCCAGTATTTCTGCACACTGTAAATTAATCCTGTATATAGCTTCCTCTATTATTTCTAATTTCTTGTGTTTTTAAATTCCTTTATTTTCTTAGTCAGGGCAGGCTAGTTAAGCATTTCACTGTACTTGTGCATGTGACAAATAACATTTGAACAGATTTCTATAGGTATAAGCAAGGTGGAGCTATTAGCCTTCTATTACACTCTAGACTAGACCCCATCTATATTTTACTCTAGCGTCTGTGTCCTGTCTGCTACCGATAGATCACCTAACCCAGGAACTTCTTTCAGAGAAACAGATCCCAGTAGATCAATATGAATCGACTCACACTGCTGGCAGAGAGCTCAGAGCTGCCACACGCTGCTGGTTATACACTGTAACTGTGTGTGTCGCTATGCTCTGGATAATGTAAATTACAAACATGTGTGTGTGTGTCTTAGAACGGCGAAAGGAGGGACTGGGTGCGAAAGACGGACACAGAGAAAGAGAGAAGGCCTCTCCAAGGGGATGTTCCCTAGTGGGGGGACTGTAACCGTGGTGATGGCTGGCTGGGCGTCAGCCTGACAGGCTGGACTGATAAACAATTCAGTTAGAGAGAAAAATAGATGGGGAGGAGGCAGGAGAGGGGAGGGAGGTCGGCGCCTGGGAGGGCTACTGAATCATTATGGAATGGACTGGTTTACGAAATCTGGCAAACGAGTGCACTTTAGGGAGAAGGTGGGGAGAAGCAACCTAGCCAGGGGGAGGGGAGAGGAAGAGAGGGAGGGTAAGAGGGGGGAGGAAGAGAGAAGAAAGGGAGGAAGTGGGAAGAGGGAGCAAGGAGGGGAGGAAGAAGAGGGAGGAGGGAGAGAAAGAGAGGACAGGGAGGGGGAAGAGGGAGCAGGGAGAGGAAGAAAGGGAGGAGGGGGAAGGGGGAAGAAAGGGAGGAGGAAGGGGGAGGCAGAAGAGGGAGGTTGGAGGGAGAGGGAGGAAGAGAGGAAGAAGGGGAGAGGAGGAGGGGAGGAAGTGAAGAAGGGGGAGGAAGGGAGGAAGTGAAGAGGGAGAGGGGAAAGGGAGGATGGGGAAGGAGGAAGAGTGAGAGGAAGGGGGAGGGAGAGGAAGGAGGAGGGGAAGGAAGAGGAGAGGAGGGAGGGGGAGGCAGAAGAGGGAGGGGGAGGGGGAGGAAAAAGAGGGTGGGGGAGGAAGAGAGGGGGAGAGAGAAGGAAGAGGAGAAGGGGGGCAGAAGAGAGAGGCAGGGAGGGAGAGGGAGGGGAGTGAGGGAGAGGAAGAGAGGGAGGAGAGAGGAGGAGAGGGATGAGAGAGGAGAGGAGAGAGAGGGGGGGGGAGAGGAAGAGGGGGGGGGAGAGGAAAAAGAGGGGGAGGAAGTAGAGGGTGGTGGAGGAAGAGAGAGGCAGGGAGGAAGAGAGGGGGAGGAAGAAGAGCGAGGAGGAGAAGGGAGGGGGCAGAAGAGAGAGGCAGGGAGGAGAGAGGGAGGGGGAGAGGAGGGGGAGAGGAAGAGAGAAGAGGGGGAGGGAGAAGAGGAAAAAGAGGGTGGGGAGAGGAAGAGGGAGAAGGAGGAGAGGAGGGAGGGAGGGAGGAAGAGGGGGAGGGAGGGGGAGAGGAAAAAGAGGGGGAGGGAGAAGAGGAAGAAGAGGGGGAGGTAGAAGAGGGGAGAGGAAGAGAGGGATGAGGGAGGGAGGGGGAGGTAGAAGAAGGAGGCAGGAGAGGAAGAGGGGAAGGAAGAAAAGGGAGGGAGAGGAGAGGAGGGGAGGGGAGGGGAGGAAGAAAATAGAGGGGAAAAGGAGTCAGAGAGAGGAAGAGGGGGAGAGGAAAAAGAGGGTGGGGAGAGGAAGAAGAGGGACGAGGGAGAAGGAAGAAGAAGGAAGTGAGGGAGGCCTCTGACTTCATGGGGACTCCTTTAACCCTCCTCTATTCTCTCTCCCTTTCTCTCTTTCTTTAAAACCCTAATGATAGTCTTAACTCTCACTTGTTTAAAGACTTTCTTTTCATCACATGTTGTGATTTATTAGGATCCCCATTAGCCGACGCAAATAGCGACAGCTAGTCTTAGTGTGGTCCGACACAACAAAAAAGACATTAAAGATAAGCTCACATGCTTTATTTGTTTTTTGAAATCAGGTTTGCTGTTCACTTGCCTTATATAAGATAGAAGGGAGTTCCGTGCATTCGTGTATGTGTGTCACACACCATGTAGGGTGACTATTGAAGCTGTTTTTATATTATTATTTGTTGTACTTTTTTACCCCGCTTTCTCCCGATATCCAATTGGTAGTTTGTCTTGTCCCATCACTGCAACACCCGCATGGACTCGGGAGAGATCGAAGGTCGAGAGCCATGCATCCTCCAAAACACCACCATCCCCAAACCGCACTGCACCAATGTGTCAGAGGAAACACCGTACAGCTGGCAACCAAAGTCAGTGTGCACTGTGCACGGCCCGACACAAGGAGTCGCTAGTGCGCGATGGGACAAGGACATCCCTGCCAGCCAAACCCTCCCCTAACCCAGATGATGCTGGTCCAATTGTGCACTGGCTCATGGGTCTCCCGGTCGCGGCCGGCTGCGACACAGCCTGGGATCGAACCCGGGTCTGTAGTGATGCAGTGCCTTAGACCACTGCGCCACTTGGTAGGCCCTGAAGGCAGTGTTTTTGTGCTGTGTGACATGAGCTCGGTTTCCATCCAATTGGTTACAAATTTTCATGCAAATATTTTTAAATCCACAAAGAAAATCTGCGCATTTTCCCACCAGTGGTGTTTCCACCAAACTGACTTGTTGCGGAGACCAATCAGTGCGTGATGACGTAGTGCACACAAAATGTTCTTTATCGCTTAAGTTTTCATGTACCGAATAAAAATCTTGTTTCCGTCACATTTTCAACTATACCGGTAGTTTTGTCACAAAAGCTGTTGTGTTAAATAGCAAATGTGCCTTGTCTGGTCTTGGCACTTGTGCTCTAGCCAACAGCTCACAGATACAGTGTGGGTAGGCTAGTCTTCATAATAAGATTATTATGGATGAGAGTGAGAATATATTTATTTGTCAAATGGCAGTCAAGCATCGATCATGTCACCGGAGTAAGACCCTCAATATTTATTGGAAAGGAGCATCAAGCTCATCACCTTGCACTTTCACCACCATTGAAAGTTCATAAATGATTTAATCTGTAGCCTCATAAACTGCATGGTTTCCTGAGTTGTAGTGGGAGGACCACACACCATATCATTGCGTAACTCCAAGTTTACTTGGATATGATGGTTTTTATATCAATATTTGCGCTTAAAGTCCTTTCCACCGCCATGTCTCGCATAATTAATTTTACAGACAAAAAAAATCCCACCGTGTTGAACGAACAAATTATCTTTCGGCATTTATAAAAAAGTTTCCTTCACAGCTGTCCTGATTTCTTTTTAATCTGTGACTTTACCCTCATAAAAACTGTGGATGGAAACGTGGTTATTGTGAGTTGGTTAGTGTCAGTGTGATGTTGTGAGGAGCATGTGGACACAGTTTAGTGGCAACAATATCCTCCGTCAGAAAGACAGGCTTTATGAACCTTGTTCCTTATCTACATCACTGTTCTACTTCTGAGTTGTTTCTCTCTCTCTCTCTCTCTCTCTCTCTCTCTCGCTCTGCCTCTCTCTGCCCCTCTCTCTCTCTCTCTCTCTCTCTCTCTCTCTCTCTCTCCTCCTCTCTCTCTCTCTCTCACTGCCTCTCTCTGCCTCTCTCTCTCTCTCTCTCTCTGCCTCTCTCTGCCTCTCTCTCTCTCTCTCACTCTCTCTGCCTCTCTCTGCCTCTCTCTTTCCCTCTCTCTCTCTCTCTCTCTCTCTCTCTCTCTCTCTCTCTCTCTCTGCCTCTCTCTCTGCCATCTGGTTTAAGCCACAGGAAGGATTTCCACCATCATGCAGAAGGTAAAACACACAAACATACATACAGGGCCTTCAGAAAGTATTCACACCCCTTGACCTTTTCCACATTTTGTTGTGTTACCTGAAATTAAAATGGATGAAATTGAGATTTTGTGTCACTGGCCTACACACGATACCCCATAATGTCAAAGTAGAATTTTTACAAGTTAATTAAAGTCTAAATATGTTCAGGAGTAAACATGTGAGAATAACATAATAAGTTGCATGGACTCACTCTGTGTGCAATAATAGTTTTTATCATGATTTTTGAATGACTACCTCATCTCTGTACCCCACACATACACTTATCTGTAAGGTCCCTCAGTCGAGCAGTGAATATCAAACACAGATTCAACCACAAAGACCAGGGAGGTTTTCAAATTCCTCACAAATGAGGGCACCTATTGGTAGATGGGTAAACATTTTAAAAAGCAGACATTGAATATCCCTTTGAGCAAGGTGAAGTTATTAATTACACTTTGGATGGTGTATCAATACACCCAGTCACTACAAAGATACAGGCGTCCTTCCTAAGTTAGTTGCCGGAGAGGAAGGCCAATGGTGACTTTAAAACAGATTTGAATGGCTGTGATAGGAGAAAACTGAGGATGGATCAACAACATTGTAGTTACTCCACAATACTAACCCAATTGACAGAGTGAAAAGAAGAAAGCTTGTACAGAATAAAAATATTCCAAAACATGTAATACAGCAAAAAATACTGGGTACCACCCTCCATATTTTCAAGCATGGTGGTAGCTGCATCATGTTATGGGTATGCTTGTAATCATTAAGGACTGGGAGTTTTTCAGAATAAAAAAGAGCTAAGCACATGCAAAATCCTAGAGAGAAAATCAAGTGCACCTATAAGCCTACCGCTGGCCAATCAGATAGCTCAGATGTGTATGTGGAGCGTGCTTGCTTGTGATTCACCACAGGCTGTGCTATTCTGTAGGTGGAGAGACCAGATCTCATGACCTACCAACCTCACCTCACCTACTCACCACTAGACGCAGTGCGTACGCCCCGTAGAGAGGTACACACACAATTCATGTTACAGTAAGTAACTCATAAAGGCTGTTTAGGAAGAGAATTGTGATGTGACTGCGTTCTCCTCTTCTATCCCCAGAGATCCCTCTCTCCTCCCTCCATCTCTCCTCCTCCCTCTCCTGAGGTAAGACACTTCTTCAGACCTCTCTCCTTTCCTGATATCCCCTGTCTCCCCCTCCCTTTATTTCTCTGTGTTGCGCTGTGTAGGTGTTTCTCTTCATCCAGTTACCCAGCAGCACTAACTCTCTCCCTTTCTCTCCATATATTTCTCTCTCCTCTCTCTATTCTCTCTCTCAGCTGAAGGTGTGTAGGGAGGATGGAGGGTCTCCAGGAGGCTCCACAATGCAGCTCCGAAAGACATCCATTCCCCTACAGCAGCATTTCCACAGGCCAGGTACACACACATGCATGTATGCACACACAAACACACACACACACGTGCACCAACACACACACACACACACACACACACTTTTCTAATTCTGTGTTTTATTTCAGATAATGGTGCCAACATCTACATGAAGCTGCCTAATTTTAAACAGGGTACTGTATATTTGTGTGTGGGTTTGGCTTTGAGGCTTTGAGATTTGTGTAAGCCTGTGTGTGTGTGTGTGTGTGTGTGTGTGTGTGTGTGTGTGTGTGTGTAATTCTTTCTCTCCCTGTCTGTAGAGGTCAGCAAGCAGAAGGTAATGGGCAGCATTATCCAGTCGTCTAAGTTCCCAGCAGCTCAGAAACCAGACCCCAACCTGCCCTCAAAGATAGAGACAGAGTACTGGCCCTGTCCTCCCTCACTGGCTGCTATGGGTAAGATCCACGCACCCACATACATGTTTGTTTTACTATCCTTGTGGGGACCAGACAATTGATTCCTATTCAAAATCATATTTTTCCTAACTTCTAACCCTTAACCTATACCTAACCCCAAACACCTAACCCTATGGAATGAGTTTACCACCCCTGATGTCAATTGAAGATTTATACTCAGTTGTTACTCACACAGTTTTCAAGATTCTGCCCTCAATGCATAGTCTCCAATAAAGTAACATCCTATGATGCTCCTCACCACCACAGATCTGTCAGGTGGGGTGGGGTGTGTGTTATCCCTGAGTAATACCTGTGTGATTAATTCAAACCAAGTACTGCTGCAAAACCTGTTGATAAAAGTTGTGTATTGCATTTAATGCTTTGAAGGTAGTGAATAGAACGTTTTCCTGCAGATTTTGTCTGACCCCAGTGACGAGAGTATGGGCACAACTGCAAAAATCACTGAAGCTGGAGACTCACATCTCCCTCACTAGATCTACGCACCAGCTGTCAGAGCAGCTCACAGATCACTACACCTGAACATAGCCCATCTGTAAACAGGCCATCCAACTACCTCATCCCCATACTGTATTTATTTATTTATCTTGCCTCTTTGCATCACTACTTGCACATTCATCTTCTGCACATCTACCATTCCAGTGTTTAACCGTTCCGCTAGCGGAACCCCTCGACAACATTCCGCTGAAAAGTCAGCGCTCGAAATTCAAAAATATATTTTTTTAAATATGTAACTTTCACACATTAACAAGTCCAATACAGCAAATGAAAGATAAACTTCTTGTTAATCTACCCATCGTGTCCGATTTCAAAAAGGCTTTACAGCGAAAGCACAACATATGATTATGTTAGGTCAGAGCCAGATGGTCAGATGCAAAGTCACAAAAACACACAGCCATTTTTCCAGCCAAAGATAGGAGTCACAAAAAGCAGAAATATAGATCAAATGAATCACTAACCTTTGATGATCTTCATCAGATCACACTCATAGGACTTCATGTTACACAATACATGTATGTTTTGTTCGATAATGTGCATATTTATATCCAAAAATCTCAGGCAACATTGGCGCGTTACGTGCAGTAATGTTTTGATTCCAAAACATCCGGTGATTTTGCAGATAGCCACATCAAATCCCAGAAATACTCATAATAAACATTGATAAAAGATACAAGTGTTATTCACAGAATTAAAGATAGACTTCTCCTTAATGCAACCGCTGTGTCAGATTTTTTAAAAACTTTACGGAAAAAGCATAATCTGAGTACGGCGCTCAGAACCCAAAACAGCAAAAGAAATTCCATTGTCTGTAGAAAAGCTCTGGAATGAGAGCTAACTCTGTCGGGACCGCGCGTCACGAGCCTGAGACACTCTGCCAGACACCTGACTCATTCAGCTCCCATTCCCCCCTCCTTTATAGCAGAAGCCTGAAACAAGTTTCTAAAGGCGGTTGACATCTCGTGGAAGCCTTAGGAAGTGCAACTTCACACCATAGACACTGTGTAGGCCAAGCTTTGAAAAACTACAAACCTCAGATTTCCCACTTCCTGTTTGGATTTTTCTCAGGTTTTCACCTGCCATATGAGTTCTGTTATACTCACAGACATCATTCAAACTTTTTTAGAAACTTCAGAGTGTTTTCTATCCAATACTACTAATAATATGCATCTATTAGCATCTGGGACCGAGTAGGAGGCAGTTTACTCTGGGCACGCATTTCATCCAAAAGTGAAAATGCTGCCCCCTATCCCAAACAGGTTTTAATTGCTATATTGTAATTACTTCGTCACCATGGCCTATTTATTGCCTTACCTCATTTGCACTCACTGTATATAGACTTTTCTTCTTTCTACTGTATTATTGACTGTATGTTTGTTTATTCCATGTGTAACTCTGTGTTGTTGTATGTGTTGAACTGCTGTGCTTTATCTTGGCCAGGTCGCAGTTGTAAATGAGAACTTGTTCTCAACTACCTTACCTGGTTAAATAAAGATGGAATAAAAAAAAATATATATATATATTTAAACAAATTGGCCTGCATGGCTAATAATATATGCCATGAACTTTACAGTTTGTAGTAGGCCTATGATATTTTCATCCTTAGGAAGAAGCAGGCTTCCGGGTCATTTAGATGACCTCTTTCTGCACATTGTTTTTCCTATTTAGCTGTGAGTGAATGTCAGAGACGTGAAAGCAATTTACTGTATGTTAAAAAGTCATGTCCATTTTAGCTTATTTCTTGTAACAACCATCATACATTGTTCCTAAACTGTCATGGTCAAAACATATTGATACAACATTAGCTAAGATGGAGAGAAGTCTGTCCATAATAAAGCGCTACTCTACCTTCTTAACAACACTATCTACAAGGCAGGTTCTACAGGCCCTAGTTTTGTCGCACGTGGACTACTGTAATTGGCTCCGAACAGGACAGCATGGCTGGCCCTTGGATGTACACAGAGAGCTAACATTAATAATATGCATGTCAATCTCTCCTTGTTCAAAGTGGAGGAGAGATAGACTTCATCACTACCTGTATTTGTGAGAGGTATCGACATGTTGTATGCACCGAGCTGTCTGTTTGAACTACTGGCACACAGCTCAGACACCCATGCATACCCCACAAGACATGCCACCAGAGGTCTCTTCACAGTCCCCAAGTCAAGAACAGACTATGGGAGGTGCACAGTACTACATAGAGCCATGACTACATGGAACTCTATTCCACATCCGGTAACAGTAGAATCCGATTTTTATTTATTTATAAAAATGCACCTTATAAAAACCAGTTTTTGCTTTGTCATTATGGGGTATTGTGTGTAGATTGATGAGGGGAAAAAACTGTAATACATTTTAGAATAAGGCTGTAATGTAACAAAATGTGGAAAAAGTCAAGGGGTCTGAATACTTCCCGAAGGCACTGTATAAGTATATTTGCCAGGGCATATTTTTTAAAATTATAAATCTGATTTATTTCACATGATACATTATACAGTGCCATGGTTAAACACTCATTTCACGCCACTTTGAAACCGAAGTTACTTTTTCGTAACAGGTTAGGAGAACTTACAGAGCAGGTTAGTAGAATTAACGTATCCGGTTAGGATAATTAACGTAGCAGGAATAGGAGACTGAGGTTAGGAAAAGGGTTAGGGTTAGCAAAAAGGCTCTCCTAACCTGCTACGAAAATCCCTTTTTATCGAAGTGGCATGAAAAGAGTGTCCCAGCTAGCTTGCTGTGTTTTTAGCCAGGCTAATCTAGAGGCAAAAGAAACGCACACATATTTAGGCGAGGTGCTGGCTAGCGGAGTAGAACACTTGAATAATTAAAAGAGAGCCACACACTCTAGGAGCTCAGATGCAATCATTTAACAACCAAGGTTTCGACAGACAAGCTGTCTTCATCAGGGTATAGCCAGGCTGGCAGCTAGCTACTACTAGCAAGGGAAGGCGGCAACACTTCACAAAATGAAATGACAGAAATAAAAAACTTTGCTATCGCCCCCTTATGAATGGGACCTGTGAGGATATCATGTTACCAAAAGATGTCTGCTGTTCCAAAATTCCCACTCCACGCACATGAACGGAGTGAAGCTTGTAGTAAGTAGCCTTAAGCCTCAAATAGCCTTTTTCCTTGTGGGGTCCAGCGAAATGTCCCCACAAATTTCCTTGCTTTACCATCCTTGTGAGGACTTCCGGTCCCTACAAGGATAGAAAAACCAAACACACACACACGTGATTGGATAGGTAGAAGTAGTGTGTGGTCTGACCTCTCCTGTTGTTGCCACAGAGATCGAGTGGAGGAAGAGGAAGGAGGAAGAGGAAGAGGGGAAGGATGAGTTTGAAGTCCTGACTAGTGACGCCAAGACACTACAGGAGCAGGAGCTCCACAAGGTAACTCTTGACATGGATTCCTTCTTCGTAATGTATTACATAAGTGCTTATTCAGTATATACAGTATATTATCATAGGAAGTTTTACCGTCTTCACTAATCAATATTTATCGATTGATGGTGTGTTTGTGTGTGGCGTGTGTGCCAGATCAAGTCTAACCTGGGCAGGCTGATCCTGAAGGAGGAGCAGGAGAAGGCTCTACTTGACATTGGCCGCAGGAAGACGCAGTCACTGCCAGACAGAACACACATGCACACAAGTAAGTTACAGTCCATTATGTGTGTGTGTGTGGTAGAACCTGATTCTGATTGGTTGCTCTGATGTCTTCAGGTTTCTCCTTGAAGGTGTCCTCCAGCTCAGGTCTGACCAGGGTGAGTGTACAGTGTGTTTGCATGTGTTGCAGTAAGTGTGTGCGGGAGAATTTATATATGTTACCTCTGTGCAGATGCAGTCTGCAGAGTTCACTACAGATGGAAATCAAGGCAAAACAGGTAGGCTACATTTATCATGTATTACAAAAACAGTTGTAGTAGTGAAGTAGAACCTACACAATCAGTTTCACCAAATTACGATTTTGTGTCACTGGTCACATACAATACCCCATGTCTACCTCATCTCTGTACCCCACACATATAATTATTTGTAAGGACCCTCAGTCAAACAGTGAATTCATAACAAAAATTCAACCACAAAGACCAGAGAGGTTTTCCAATGCCTCGCAAAGAAGAGCACCTATGGTAAGACTTGAAAATGGCTGTCTAGCAATGATCAACAACCAACTTGACAGAGCATGAAGAATTTTATAAATGATAATTATTGATTGATTCACAAAATTTGTCATTATGGAGTATTGTGTGTAGATGGGTGAAAAAATCAATTGAATCCATTTTGAATTCAGGCTGAAACAACAAAATGCACATACAGTGCATTCGGAAAGTATTCTGACCCCTTGACTTTTTCCACATTTTGTTATGTTACAGCCTTATTCTAAAATTGATTAAATACAATATTTTCCTAATCCAATCTATACACAATACCCCATAATGACAAAGTGAAAACAAGTTTTTAGAAAATGTTTCTAATTTATAAAAAATATAAAACCTTGTCTTATGTACGTAAGTATTCCAACCCTTTGCTATGAGACTTGAAATTGAGCTCAGGTGCATCCTGTTTCTATTGGTCGTCCTTGATGTTTCCACAACTTGATTGGAGTCCACCTGTGGTAAATTCAATTGATTGGACATGATTTGGAAAGTCACACATCTGTTTATATAAGGTCCCACAGTTGAAAGTGCATGTCAGACCAAACCCCAAGCCATGAGGTCGAAGGAATTGTCCGTAGAAATCCAAGACAGGACTGTGTCGAGGCATAGGTCTGGGGAAGGGTACCAAAACATTTATGCAGCATTGAAGCTCCCTAAGAACACAGTGGCCTCCATCATTCTTAAATGGAAGATGTTTGGAACCACCAAGACTTTTCCTATAGTTGGCCCCTCGGCCAAACTGAGCAATCGGGGGAGAAGGGCCTTGGTCAGGGAGGTAACGAAGAACTCTTAATGGTCAATGACAGAGCTCCAGAGTTCCTCTGTGGAGATGGGATAACCTTCCAGAAGGACAACCATCTCTGCAGTACTCCAACAATCAGGCCTTTATGGTAGAGTGGCCAGACAGAAGCCACTTCTCAGTCAAATGCACATGAAAGCCTGCTTGGAGTTTGCCAAAAGTCACCCAAAAGAAACAAGATTATCTGGTCTGATGAAACCAAGATTGAACTCTATGGCCTGAATGCAAAGTGTCACTGCTTTAGGAAACCTGACACCATCTCTACGGTTAAGCGTGGTGGTGGCGTTTTTCAGCGGTGGGACTGGGAGACTAGTCAGGATCAAGGAAAAGATGAACAGAGCAAAGTACAGAGAGATCCTTGATGAAAACTTGCTCCAGAGTGCTCAGGACCTCAGAATGGGGCAATGGTTCACCTTCCAACAAGACCATGACCCTAAGTACACAGCCAAGACAATGCAGGAGTGGCTTCGGGACCAGTCTCTGAATGTCCTTGAGTGGCCCAGCCAGAGCCTGGACTTGAACCCGATTGAAAATCTCTGGAGAGACCTGAAAATAGCTGTGCAGTGACTCGCCCAATCCAACCTGATAGAGCTTGAGAGGACCTGCAGAGAAGAATGGGAGAAACTCCCCAAATACAGGTGTGACAAGCTTGTAGCGTCATACCCAAGAAGACTCGAGGCTGTAATCGCTGAGGAGCTTCATCAAAGTACTGAATAAAGGGGCGGCAGGTAGCCTAGTGGTTAGAGCGTTGGACTAGTAACCGAAAGGTTGCAAGATCAAATCCCCGAGCTGACAAGGTAAACATCTATTGTTCTGCCCCTGAACAAGGCAGTTAACCCACTGTTCCTAGGGCATCATTGAACATAAGAATTTGTTCTTAACTGTCTTGCCTAGTTAAATAAAGGGGGAAAAAAGGTTCTGAATACTTACATAAATGTAATTTTTCCGTTTTTTTATTTTTAATAAATGTGAAAAAAATTCTAAACCTATTTTTGCTTGTCATTATGGGGTATTGTGTGTACAGTCGTGGCCAAAAGTTTGTGAAAATTAATATTTGTGTCATTCTCAAAAGTCTGCTGCCTCAGTTTGTATGATGGCAATTTGCATATACTCCAGAATGTTATGAAGAGTGATCAGATGAATTGCAATTAATTGCAAAGTCCCTCTTTGCCATGCAAATGAACTGAATCCCCAAAAAACATTTCCACTGCATTTCAGCCCCGCCACAAAAGGACCAGCTGACATCATGTCAGTGATTCTCTAATACAGGTGTGAGTGTTGACGAGGACAAGGCTGGAGATCACTCTGTCATGCTGATTGAGTTTGAATAACAGACTGGAAGCTTCAAAAGGAGTTTGGTGCTTGGAATCATTGTTCTTCCTCTGTCAAACATGGTTACCTGCAAGGAAACACGTGCCGTCATCATTGCTTTGCACAAAAATGGCTTCACAGGCAAGGAGAGTAAGTAAGATTGCCAGTAAGATTGCACCTAAATCAACCATTTATCTGAACATCAAGAACTTCAAGGAGAGCAGTTCAATTGTTGTGAAGAAGGCTTCAGGGCGCCCAAGAAAGTCCAGCAAGCGACAGGACCGTCTCCTAAAGTTGATTCAGATGCGGGATCGGGGCACCACCAGTACAGAGCTTGCTCAGGAATAGCAGGCAGGTGTGAGTGCATCAGCACGCACAGTGAGGCGAAGACTTTTGGAGGATGGCCTGGTGTCAAGAAGGGCAGCAAAGAAGCCACTTCTCTCCAGGATAAACATCAGTGACAGACTGATATTCTGCACAAGGTTCAGGGATTGGACTGCTGAGGACTGGGGTAAAGTCATTTTCTCTGATGAATCCCCTTTCCGATTGTTTGGAGCATCTGGAAAAAGCTTGTCCGGAGAAGACAAGGTGAGCGCTACCATCAGTCCTGTGTCATGCCAACAGTAAAGCATTCTGAGCCCATTCATGTGTGGGGGTTGCTTCTCAGCCAAGGGAGTGGGCTCACTCACAATTTTGCCTAAGAACACAGCCATGAATAAATAATGGTACCAACACATCCTCCGAGAGCAACTTCTCCCAACCATCCAGGAACAGTTTGATGATGAACAATGCCTTTTCCAGCATGATGGCGCATCTTGCCATAATGCAAAAGTGATAACTAAGTGGCTCGGAGAACAAAATATCGATATTTTGGGTCCATGGTCAGGAAACTCCCCAGACCTTAATCCCATTGAGAACTTGTGGTCAATCCTCAAGAGGTGGGTGGACAAACGAAAACCCACAAATTCTGACAAACTCCAAGCATTGATTATGCAAGAATGGGCTGCCATCAGTCAGGATGTGGCCCAGAAGTTAATTGACAGCATGCCAGGGCAGATTGCAGAGGTCTTGAAAAAGAAGGGTCAACACTGCAAATATTGACTCTTTGCATCAACTTCATGTAATTTTCAGTAAAAGCCTTTGACACTTATGAAATGCTTGTAATTATACTTCAGTATTCCATAGTAACATCTGACAAAAATATCTAAAGACACTGAGGCAGCAAACTTTGTGAAAATGTATATTTGTGTCATTCTCAAAACTTTTGGCCATACCTGTAGATTGATAAGGGGGGCTATTTAATCAATTTTAGAATAAGGCTGTAACGCAAGAACATGTGGAAAAAGTCAAGGGTTCTGAATGTTTTCTGAATGCACTGCATATATACAGTACCAGTCAAAAGTTTGGACACACCTACTCATTCAAGTGTTTTCTTTATTTTTACTATTTTCTACATTGTAGAATAATTGTGAAGACATCAAAACTATGAATTAACACATAAGGAATCATGTAGTAACCAAAAAGTGTTAAACAAATCAAAATATATTTTATATTTGAGATTCTTCAAAGTAGCCACCCTTTGCCTTGATGACAGCTTTGCACACTCTTGGCATTCTCTCAACCTGCTTCATGAGGAATGCTTTTCCAACAGTCTTGAAGGACTTCCCACATATGCTGAGCGCTTGTTGGCTGCTTTTCCCTCACTCTGCGGTCCAAACCATCTCAATTGGGTTGAGGTCAGGTGATTGTGGAGGCCAGGTCATCTGATGCAGCACTCCATCACTCTCCTTCTTGGTCAAATAGCCCTTACACAGCCTGTAGATGTGTTTTGGGTCATTGTCCTGTTGAAAAACAAATGGTAGACGCAAAATAAACGCGAACTAGATGGAATGGCGTATCGCTGCCGAATGCTATAGTAGCCATGCTGGTTAAGTGTGCCTTGATTTCTAAATAAATCACGACAGTGTCACCAGCAAAGCACCCCCACACCATCACACCTCCTCCTCCATTCTTCACGGTAGCAACCACACATGCTGAGATCATCCGTTCACCTACTCTGTGTCTCACAATGCCATGGCGGTTGGAACCAAAAATCTCTGAATTTGGACACATCAGACTAAAGGACAGATTTCCACCTGTCTAATGTCCATTGCTTGTGTTTCTTTGCCCAAGCAAGAGTCTTCCTTTTTATTGGTGTCCTTATGTTGTGATTTATTTGCAGCAATTCAACCATGAAGACCTGATTCACTCAGTCACCTCTGAACAGTTGATGTTGAGATGTGTCTGTTACTTGAACTCTGTGAAGCATTTATTTGGAGTTAACTCTAATGAACGTATCCTCTGTAGCAGATGTAACTCTGGGTCTTCCTTTCTTGTGGCGGTCCTCATGAGAGCCAGTTTCATCAAAGCGCTTTTTGGTTTTTGCACCTGAAGAGACTTTCAAAACTCTTGAAATGTTCTGTATTGACTGAACTTTTGACCCACTGGGATGTCTTAAAGTAATGATGGACTGTTGTTTCTCTTTGCTTATTTGAGCTGTTCTTGCCATAATATGGACTTGGTCTTTTACCAAATCGGTCTATCTTCTGTATACCACCCCTACCTTGTCACAACACAGCTGATTGGGTCAAACGCATTAAGAAGGAAAGAAATTCCACAAATTAACTTTGAACAAGGCACACCTGTTAATTTAAATGTATTCTAGGTGACTACCTCATGAAGCTGGTTGAGAGAATGCCAAACGTGTGCAAAGCTGTCATCAAGGCAAAGAATGGCTACTTTGAAGAATCTCAAATATAAAATATATTTTGCTTTAACACTTTTTTTTGTTTACTACATGATTCCATATGTGTTATTTCAGTTTGTCTTCACTATTGTTCTACAATGTAGAAAATAGTCCAAATAAAGAAAAACCCTAGAATGAGTTGGTGTGTCAACTTTTGACTGGTTCTGTATATACCGGTACACACAGTGGCCAGTTGCCTCCAGAACAGCCTAAATTCTGTGGGTAATGGATTCTACAAGGTGTGGCGTTCAAATTATGCTCAGTTGGTATTAAGGGACCTAACGTGTGCCAGGAAAACATTCCCCACACCATTACACCACCGCCACCAGCCTGTTCTGTTGACACCAGGCAGGATGGGGCTATGGACTCATGTCCTGACTCTGCCATCAGAATGTTTTTCCACTCCTTAATTGTCCAGTGAATGTGATCGCATGCCCACTGGAGACGCTTCTTCTTGTTTTTAGCTTATAGGAGTAAAACCTGGTGTGGTCGTCAGCTGCAGGAGCCCATCTGTGACAAGGAATGAGGAGTTGTGTACTGTGTCGTTATTTGCCCCAATGCCTGTATGCCTGCTTTATATAGCAAGCTACAGCCATGTAACTCACTGTCTGTAGGAGTGAACTATTTTCGTGAACAGGGTACCTAATAAACTGGCCACTGAGTGTATATTAAAGTGTATATCTACAGCCTTTTATATGTTGAATATAAGTATGTAATTATCTTCTTTTCTCTTGTCTCTCCCTGTTGTGTTGTGCAGCTGAACAGGTAAGGGTGTTGTTATGCCAGGATATATTCTGATCAGCACCAGATCTGCTTTAATATCTAATTGAGCCCACATCTGTAGCCTTGACATGCGATCTCCACGAAAGCGATAACATTGCCTTTTAAAAAGCTGTGTTGTCTACAAGCGTGGTCAGGCTGAATCCCGGCCTTATTTTCATACCGACTCTTCCCTCTGCTCAAGTCATATCTATCTACCTCCAAGCCATTTTGATTACACAAATGGCGTGTGTGTGTGTGTCTAGAAAGGAGAGGCACCGCGGGAAAGGATGGACAGAGGAAAGTCACTGCCAAGTATGCTGGAGCAGAAGGTGAGCACTGGTGAATACTCACCACGCATTCATGCACACAGGCAAAAATATATATAAAGACTCAGCCAGAACTGTGTGTTCTCCTCAGATCTACCCATATGAAATGCTCATAGTCACACATAGAGGGCGCTGCAATCTGCCGCCAGGCGTGGACCGTACCAGACTGGAGGTGTGTGTGCGTGTACATATGTGTGTTATTACTCAAATGTACAGTCGAAGTCAGAAGTTTACATACACTTAGGTTGGAGTAATTAAAACTAGTTTTTCAACCACTCCACACATTTCTTGTTAACAAACTATAATTTTGGCAAGTGGGTTAGGACATCTACTTTGTGCATGACACAAGTAACCTTTCCAACAATTGTTTGCAATTCACTGTATCACAATTCCAGTGGGTCAGAAGTTTACATACACTAAGTTGACTGTGCCTTTAAACAGCTTGGAAAATTACAGAAAATGATGTCATGGCTTTAGAAGCTTCTGATAGGCTTATTAACATCATTTGAGTCACTTAGAGCTGTACCTGTGGATGTATTTCAAGGTACCACGTTCATCTGTACAAACAATAGTACGCAAGTATAAACACCATGGGACCATGCAGCCGTCATACTGCTCAGTAAGGAGACGTGTTCTGTCTCCTAGAGATGAACGTACTTTGGTGAAAAAAGTGCAAATCAATCGCCGAACAACAGCAAAGGACCTTGTGAAGATGCTGGAGGAAACCAGTACAAAAGTATCTATATCCGCAGTAAAACGAGTCCTATATCGACATAACCTGAAAGGCCGCTCAGCAAGGAAGAAGCCACTGCTCCAAAACCGCCATTAAAAAAAGCTACAGACTACAGTTTGCAACTGCACATGGGGACAAAGATTGTACTTTTTGGAGAAATGTCCTCTGGTCTGATGAAACAAAAATAGAACTGTTTGGCCATAATGACCATCGTTATATTTGGAGGAAAAAGGGGGAGGCTTGCAAGCTGAAGAATACCATCCCAACCATGAAGCACGGGGGTGGCAGCATCATGTTGTGGGGGTGCTTTGCTGCAGGAGGGACTGGTGCACTTCACAAAATAGATGGCATCATGGGGGATGAAAATTATGTGGATATATTGAAGCAACATCTCAAGACATCAGTTGTCTTAAAGCTTGTTCGCAAATGGGTCTTCCAAATGGACAATGACCCAAGTGTAAGAGTATATACTTTACGTCCGTCCCCTCCCCCCGACCTGGGCGCGAACCTGGGACGCTCTGCACACGTCAACAGTCACCCTCGAAGCATCGTTACCCATCGCTCCACAAAAGCCGCGGCCCTTGCAGAGCAAGGGGAACCACTACTTCAAGGTCTCAGAGCAGGTGACGTCACCGATTGAAACGCCACTAGCGTGCACCACCGCTAACTAGCTAGCCATTTCACATCGGCTACACTCACCCCCCTATTGACCTCCCCCTCTTTCCGCAGCAACCAGTGATCTGGGTCAACAGCATCAATATAACAGTATAAACTTTACGTCCGTCCCCTCACCCCAACCTGCTCTGCACACGTCAACAGTCACTCTCGAAGCATCGTTACCCATCGCTCCACAAAAGCCGCGGCCCTTGCAGAGCAATGGGACCACTACTTCAAGGTCTCAGAGCAAGTGACGTCACCGATTGAAACGCCACTAGCGCACACCACCGCTAACTAGCTAGCCATTTCACATCGGCTACACAAGCATACTCCCAAAGTTGTGGCAAAATGGCTTAAGGACAACAAAGTCAAGGTATTGGAGTGGCCATCACAAAGCCTTGACATTGCTAGAGTTGCGTAAATTCTAATCTGGTATCAGGATAAATATGACAATGAGTCACCGATTGTATACTATGTATTTTTTATTAGCTAAGCAATAAATGGCAAATGCAACTTTCGTCTTTACGGGCTCACTGTAATACCACGCAGGGCAGAACATGGAACTGACAGGATGTAAGTAAACAGTGTTCTTATACTGTGATAGTTCCAACCCGTCTGTTGGTCTATCACAGTAGAGGCTGGGCGTGGTTTAGACTTGCTCAGCCTATCGCAGGCGCTCAGGCTGGTTCCCGCCTCTTGGCGCTTCTTGGAGTCCTCCCTCCGTCGATGTATAGATTCTTACTGTTCTGGTATCGCAGCCTAGTTATAACAGTTGCTCAGTTCCTGCTATTGTGTTCAGTATTTTTCTATCTCAGTTAAACCTCGTAATGACCACCCCTCCCTATACCTGATTAACCACAACTTTGTAAGATACAGCAAGTCACACCATGTTCTCAATATTGTCACATACAAACACAAGGACAAAGCATCTGCTGGGCTGTTATCTACAGTTTTGCAACATGCAGGTCACACCATGTTACTCAGTTCTTGTCACACACACAAACAGGCAAGTAGATGTAGCAAGCAGTTGTTTAATCTCATGATGATGCTCAAGTGCACAAATGCAGATACTTCACACAGCCAACATCAGATAATATTTAACCATATATATGGTAATGGCTATAATGTAAAACACAGAATCCCACAACCTCAATCCCATAGAAAATGTGTGCTAGCAAGGAGGCCTACAGACCTGACTCGGTTACACCAGCTCTGTCAGGAGGAATGGGCCAAATTCACCCAACTTATTGTGGGAAGCTTGTGGAAAACTACCCACAACGTTAAACAATTTAAGGCAATGCTACCAAATACTAATTGAGTGTATGTAAACTTCTGACTCACTGGGAATGTGATGAAAGAAATAAAAGCTGAAATAAATCACTCTCTACTATTATTCTGACATTTCACGTTCTTAAAATAAAGTGGTGATCCTAACTGACCTAAGACAGGGACTTTTTACTAGGATTAAATGTCAGTAATTGTGAAAAACTGAGTTTAAATGTATTTGGCTAAGGTGTATGTAAACTTCCGACTTCAACTGTATGTGTGTATCTGTGTGTTTGCCTGTGTTACTAAGTGTGTGCATCTTTCTCCTCAGAGACACCTGTCTCCTGAGGACTTTGAGCGTCTGTTCGGAATGCCCATCGCCGAGTTCGACCGTCTGTCACTATGGAAACGAAATCATTTGAAAAAGAATGTTAAACTTTTCTAGCAGAAAGTGACCTTATCCTTCACAGAAAACAGGAACCGCTCCACTGCCTCACGAAGAATACCCCACAACACCAAACTATCATATCCTAACTAACCATAAAAATGTCACATCCTAACTAGTCCTATATCACTGTAGCCATATTCTTCCTGTATGTTCCCGTCGTATCCTCTATTCAATCAGATCCGCTTTTGACGACATCTGCATAGCGGTTGTTTTGGAGGTGTCAGAGGTAGAAGAACTGCACGAGAGCTGTCAAATCCACAAGCGCCTCCTGGCATTCTACCTAAAGCGGACATTGCCATTGGTTGCACAGAGTTGCATTAAGAGAAATACCATGTAGCCTTGTTTACAAGTTGGAACACTGGAATGTGAGATGTAATCTACACCTCCATTAGGATGATAGAAACCATCATCATTTAGTTTAGTGATTTTCAATTTGAGCGTCATTATTTCTATATGGCCTATATTCTGACGGGTGCGGCTGCGTGACATTGATCAAGAGCAGCTGATCACATTTTGACAGCTCCAACTTAGTTATACCTCCAAAACATCAGCTATGCGAGTGTCTGCTGTTGCCGGTTAATGCTGGATCTGATTGAATCTGGGCCCTAGTCTCACTGGCTTTGATATAGAGCATCAGTACAGAGACAAGCCTGACCCAAGTCTTACCCCTAATCCTAACCGACCTGATCATAAGCATTGAGAATCTCCTAGTATCTACTGCCTCCCCACCACATACACACACACACAGATGTACATACTGTACACACACTATCTAGCCACACAATAATTATCACTGCTTTTAATACATTTAGAAATGTGAAAATATTATAATTTTGATAGTAAATCTACAGTGCATTCGGTAAGTATTCAGACCTTCTCTTTTTTCCACTTTGTTACATTACAGCCTTGTTCTTAAATGGATTTTTTTTAAACATATGTTTACATACAGTGGGGAGAACAAGGATTTGATACACTGACGATTTTGCAGGTTTTCCTACTTACAAAGAGTGCAGAGGTCTGTAATTTTTATCATAGGTAGTACACTTCAACTGTGAGAGACGGAATCTAAAACCAAAATCCAGATAATCACATTGTATGATTTTTAAGTAATTAATTTGCATTTTATTGTAGGATATAAGTGTTTGATACATCAGAAAAGCAGAACTTAATATTTGGTACAGAAACCTTTGTTTGCAATTACAGAGATCATACGTTTCCTGTAGTTCTTGACCAGGTTTGCACACACTGCAACAGGGATTTTGGCCCACTCCTCCATACAGACCTTCTCCAGATCCTTCAGGTTTCGGGGCTGTCGCTGGGCAATACGGACTTTCAGCTCCCTCCAAAGATTTTCTATTGGGTTCAGGTCTGGATACTGGCTAGGCCACTCCAGGACCTTGAGATGCTTCTTACAGAGCCACTCCTTAGTTGCCCTGGCTGTGTGTTTCGGGTTGTTGTCATGCTGGAAGACCCAGCCACGACCCATCTTCAATGCTCTTACTGAGGGAAGGAGGTTGTTGGCCAAGATCTCGGGATACATGGCCCCATCCATCCTCCCCTCAATATGGTGCAGTCGTCCTGTCCCCTTTGCAGAAAAGCATCCCCAAAGAATGATGTTTCCACCTCCATGCTTCATGGTTTGGATGGTGTTCTTGGGGTTGTACTCATCCTTCTTCTACCTCCAAACACGGCAAGTTGAGTTTAGACCAAAATGCTATATTTTTGTCTCATCAGACCACATCACCTTCTCCCATTCCTCCTCTGGATCATCTAGATGGTCATTGGCAAACTTCAGATGGGCCTGGACATGCACTGGCTTGAGCAGGGGGACCTTGCGTGCGCTGCAGGATTTTAATCCATGACGGCGTAGTGTGTTACTAATGGTTTTCTTTGAGACTGTGGTCCCAGCTCTCTTCAGGTCATTGACCAGGTCCTGCCGTGTAGTTCTGGGCTGATCCCTCACCTTTCTCATGATCATTGATGCCCCACGAGGTGAGATCTTGCAGGGAGCCCCAGACCGAGGGTGATTGACCGTCATGTTGAACTTCTTCCATTTTCTAATAATTGCACCAACAGTTGTTGCCTTCTCACCAAGCTGCTTGCCTATTGTCCTGTAGCCCATCCCAGCCCAGTCTACAATTTTATCCCTGAAGTCCTTACACAGCTCCCTGGTCTTGGCCATTGTGGAGAGGTTGGAGTCTGTTTGATTGAGTGTGTGGACAGGTGTCTTTTATACAGGTAGCAAGTTCAAACAGGTGCAGTTAATAGAGGTAATGAGTGGAGAACAGGAGGGCTTCTTAAAGAAAAACCAAAAGGTCTGTGAGAGCAGGAATTCTTACTGGTTGGTAGGTGATCAAATACTTATGTCATGCAATAAAATGCAAATTAATTACTTAAAAATCATACAATGTGATTTTCTGGATTTTTGTTTTAGATTCCATCTCTTACAGTTGAAGTGTACCTATGATAAAAAAATTACAGACCTCTACATGCTTTGTAAGTAGGAAAACCTGCAAAATCGTCAGTGTATCAAATCCTTGTTCTCCCCACTGTAAGTATTCAGACCCTTTACTCAGTGTTTTGTTGAAGCACCTTTGGCAGTGATTATAGCCTTGAGTCTTCTTGGGTATGACGCAACAAGCTTGGCACACCTGTATTTGGGGAGTTTCTCCCATTCTTCTCTGCAGATCCTCTCAAGTTCTTGTCAGGTTCAATGCACAGCTATTTTCAGGTCTCTCCAGAGATGTTCAATCGGTTTCAAGTCCAGGCTCTGGCTTTGCTACTCAAGGACATTCAGAGACTGGTCCCGAAGCCAAGACAATGCAGGAGTGGCTATGTGCTTATGGTCGTTGTCCTGTTGGAAGGTGGACCTTCGCCCCAGTATGAGGCCCTGAGCACTCTGGAGCAAGTTTTCATCAAGGATCTCTCTGTACTTTGCTCTGTTCATCTTTCTCTTGACCTTGACTAGTCTCCCAGTCCCTGCTGCTGAAAAACATCCCCACAGCATGATGCTGTCACCACCTTGCTTCACTGTTGGGATGGTATTGGCCAGGTGATGAGCAATTCCTGGTTTCCTCCAGACGTGTTACATGGCATTGAGGCCAAAGCATTGGTTTCATCAGACCAGAGAATCTTGTTTCTCATGGTCAGAGTCCTTTAGGTGCCTTTCGGCAAACTCCAAGTGGGCTGTCGTGTGCCTTTTTTTGAGGAGTGGCTTCTGTCTGGCCACTCTACCAGAAAGGTCTGATTTGTGGAGTGCTGCAGAGATTGTTGTCCTTTTGGAAGGTTCTCCCATTTCCACAGAGGGACTCTGGAGCTCTGTCAGTGACCATCGGGTTCTTGGTCACCTCCCTGACCAAGGCCCTTCTCCTCTGATTACTCAGTATGTCTGGGCGGCCAGCTCTAGGAAGAGTGGTGGTGGTTCCAAACTTCTTCCATTTAAGAATGATGGAGGCCACTGTGTTCTTGGGAACCTTTAATGCTGCAGATATGATTTGGTACTCTTCCCCAGATCTGTGCCTCAACACAATCCTGTCTCGGAGCTCCGAGGACAATTTCTTCGACCTCATGGCTTGGTTTTTGCTCTGACATGCACCATCAACTGTGGGACCTTATATAGACAGGTGTGTGCCTTTCCAAATCATGTCCAATCAATTGAATTTACCACAGGTGGACTCCAATAAAGTTGTAGAAACATCTCAAGTAAAATCAATGGAAACAGGTTGCACCTAAGCTCAATTTTGGGTCTCATAGCAAATGGTGTAAATAAGGTATTTATGTTTTTTATTTTTAATAAATTGGCAACATTTCTAAAAACCCGTTTTTGCTTTGTCGTTATGGGGTATTGTGTGTAGATTGAGGGGGGAAAAACAATTTAATACGTCTGTAATGTAACAAAATGTGGAGAAAGTCAAGGGGTCTGAATACTTTCCGGATGCACTGTATGTTCAAACTTCACATTATCACTGTGATTTGTTTTTACATGATTGATCGACCATGGTTCATCTTTTATAGAAATGTTGTTGTGTATTAGTACAGCTTTTTATTCACGTTAATATATTTCCTGGTGTGAACCCATGACTGAGGTTGACAAATATTATTGTATTAATCTGAAAATTATTCTCTCAAAACAGAACAGCGTTATTTGAACAGCGTTATTTTTTTCTTTTCGTGGTTATTCTAAGATCGTAGAAAAGGTTCTGAGACCAGTAGGACATTCCTGGCATGAAGAACACCAGAAATGATTACCATTCTAAATCCCACCCAGAACAAGACCCGTAATCCATACCTCCCAACCCTAGTGTATATGCTGAATTTGGAAAATGAATAAAATAAGTGTTGTATTATTTGTTTTAATTACATTTTACATATAACAACCAATCTAGCTGTATAGAAAACACTGTCCTTTGTCATTCAACAAATTCTACAAGGTAAAAGGTGTTTCTTTTCAGTTTATTGAATGGATACAGCTACATAAATCAGAGGCCTCGCAGTACAAATACTTGGCCAAACAAAGTTTTGAAATTCAGCTATTATGAAAAACCTTGATTAAACGATCTCTGTACATTCTGTGAGATATGTTGAGGAGCTGGAACAGAAGTCAGAAACAAGACGAGGCGTCAACCCCATTCTCTATTGACCCTCAATACCTCCACCCATGCAAACACACACACTCCAAACAACCATCTTCCACACACTCTCAAACACCTTTCATTCATACCTCTCCCTCATACACGATCTAGCTTGTGCTTCTCCACTGTTAACAGACTGTCTTCAGAGAGAGAAAACTAATCTCTCCCTCCCACATCCCTCGCTGATCTAGGTATGAAGCCTAATTCTATTTTTCGTAAAAATAAAACAAAAACAGTCAATCACATTGAGAGACGGGAACATTTATAATGTACATATAATATAAATGTCAATACTCTTGTCACACTGTCATTGGCATTAGAAAGGATGGATTTAATGCAATGGTGGTTCAAACGGATCTCTTTTTTTATTCAAGTGCTCTTGCTTGCTCTTTTTGGGTGGGACACAGACACAGCGAAGGTACTTTATATATCTTAGGCACCATAGCCTAGGTACATTATATACTATATATCTTAGGCATCATAGCCTAGGTACTTTATATACTATATATCTTAGGCACCATAGCCTAGGTACATTATATACTATATATCTTAGGCACCATAGCCTAGGTACTTTATATCTTAGTAATGTTGTCTAATATATAAAGTACCAAGGCAAAGACCTTTATATGAGTTGCAGCGTAGGTCTTCCTTTGCCAAGCACACAAATAGGTAAAAAGGTGGTGTGACTATTATCCCAATTATCAACTCAAAATTACAAAATGGATTTGCCTTTTATTTAATACGGCAGTGATGCCCCAGCCTAGGGACAGTCAATAAAGAAATGTACATTGTAGATTGAGTCGTCATGTATCATTTATAGAAATGTACAATGTAGATTAAATCATGTGTCATTTGTTCAGATCCACTGTTAGACTCCAATGACATTAGATTCATTCTAGATGATGAAATAAATAAACATGATGCTAGGACTGATTCTCTGGAGGCCAAGTAACAAAGACCCATCCTTACTGCCCCTCAGAGGGAGGGAGAAGAGGAGAGCAGGAAAAGAGGGGGACACGGAGGGAGTAGGATAGGGAGGGAGGGATACGGAGAGCGGGAGGTATACAGAGGGAGGGGAGGGAGGGAGGGACACAGAGAGCGGGGAGGGATACAGAGAGCGGGGGAGGGAGGGATACAGAGAGCGGGAGGGAGGGATGGATACAGAGAGAGGGAGGGAGGGATGGATACAGAGAGAGGGAGGGAGGGATGGATACAGAGAGAGGGAGGCATGGATACAGAGGGAGGGATGGATACAGAGAAGAGCGGGAGGGATACAGAGGGAGGGGGAGGGAGGGAGGGACACAGAGGGGGGGAGGGAGGGATACAGAGAGCGGGAGGGAGGGATACAGAGAGCGGGAGGGAGGGAGGGATACAGAGAGCGGGAGGGAGGGAGGGATACAGAGAGCGGGAGGGAGGGAGGGATACAGAGAGCGGGAGGGAGCGAGGGAGGGAGGGATGGATACAGAGCGAGGAGGGAGGGAGGGATGGATACAGAGCGAGGGAGGGAGGGGAGGGATGGATACAGAGCGAGGAGGGAGGGAGGGAGGGATGGATACAGAGCGAGGGAGGGAGGGAGGGATGGATACAGAGGAGGGAGGGAGGGAGGGATGGATACAGAGCGAGGGAGGGAGGGAGGGATGGATACAGAGGGAGGGAGGGAGGGATGGATACAGAGGGGAGGGAGGGAGGGATGGATACAGAGGGAGGGAGGGATGGATACAGAGGGAGGGAGGGAGGGATGGATACAGAGGGAGGGAGGGAGGGATGGATACAGAGGGAGGGAGGGAGGGATGGATACAGAGGGAGGGAGGGAGGGATGGATACAGAGGGAGGGAGGGAGGGATGGATACAGAGGGAGGGAGGGAGGGATGGATACAGAGGGAGGGAGGCATGGATACAGAGGGAGGGAGGGAGGGATGGATACAGGGAGGGAGGGAGGGATGGATACAGAGGGAGGGAGGGAGGGAGGGATGGATACAGAGGGAGGGATGGATGGATACAGAGGGAGGGAGGGAGGGAGGGATGGATACAGAGGGAGGGAGGGATGGATACAGAGGGAGGGAGGGAGGGAGGATGGATACAGAGGGAGGGAGGGATGGATACAGAGCGAGGGAGGGAGGGAGGGAGGGATGGATACAGAGGAGGGAGGGAGGGAGGGATGGATACAGAGGGAGGGAGGGAGGGAGGGATGGATACAGAGGGGGGGAGGGATGGATGGATACAGAACGGGAGGGAGGGAGGGAGGGATGGATACAGAACGAGGGAGGGAGGGATGGATGGATACAGAGCGAGGGAGGGAGGGAGGGATGGATACAGAGCGAGGAGGGAGGGAGGGATGGATACAGAGCGAGGGAGGGAGGGAGGGATGGATACAGAGCGGGAGGAGGGATGGTTACAGAGGAGGGAGGGAGGGATGGATACAGAGAGCGGGAGGTAGGGATGGTTACAGAGCGAGGGAGGGAGGGATGGATACAGAGGCGGGAGGTAGGGATGGTTACAGAGGCGAGGGAGGGAGGGAGGGATGGATACAGAGCGGGAGGGAGGGATGGATACAGAGGAGGGAGGGAGGGATGGATACAGAACGAGGGAGGGAGGGAGGGATGGATGGATACAGAGCGAGGGAGGGAGGGAGGGATGGATACAGAGAGCGGGAGGTAGGGATGGTTACAGAGCGAGGGAGGGAGGGATGGATACAGAGAGCGGGGAGGGAGGGATGGATACAGAGCGAGGGAGGGAGGGATGGATACAGAGAGCGGGAGGGAGGGATGGATACAGAGCGAGGGAGGGAGGGATGGATACAGAGCGAGGGAGGGAGGGATGGATACAGAGAGCGGGAGGATAGGGATGGTTACAGAGCGAGGGAGGGAGGGATGGATACAGAGCGGGAGGGAGGGATGGATACAGAGAGGGGAGGTAGGGATGGATACAGAGCGAGGGAGGGAGGGATGGATACAGAGAGCGGGAGGTAGGGATGGATACAGAGCGAGGGAGGGAGGATGGATACAGAGAGGGGAGGTAGGGATGGTTACAGAGCGAGGGAGGGAGGGATGGATACAGAGCGAGGGAGGGAGGGATGGATACAGAGAGCGGGAGGTAGGGATGGATACAGAGCGAGGGAGGGAGGGATGGATACAGAGAGCGGGAGGTAGGGATGGATACAGAGCGAGGGAGGGAGGGATGGATACAGAGAGCGGGAGGTAGGGATGGTTACAGAGCGAGGGAGGGAGGGATGGATACAGAGAGCGGGAGGGAGGGATGGATACAGAGGCGGGAGGGAGGGATGGATACAGAGAGCGGGAGGTAGGGATGGATACAGAGCGAGGGAGGGAGGGATGGATACAGAGAGCGGGAGGTAGGGATGGTTACAGAGCGAGGGAGGGAGGGATGGATACAGAGAGCGGGAGGTAGGGATGGATACAGAGCGAGGGAGGGAGGGAGGGATGGATACAGAGCGAGGGAGGGAGGTAGGGATGGTTACAGAGCGAGGGAGGGAGGGATGGATACAGAGCGAGGGAGGGAGGGATGGATACAGAGCGAGGGAGGGAGGGATGGATACAGAGAGAGGTGGGCCAGATGCCTAGGCCTGTGTGTTTGTCCCGTTCTTGTTAGGTGGGCCACTGGCTGGGAGGTTGTTGGGAGGGGGAGGAGCATCTTGGCGAGGGGGCATCCGTTCATTGACCCTGTCCAGACCTCGGGCCTCCTCAAAGGACTGGATCTTATGCTGCGGGTTGAACCCTTGGATAGCTGGAGAGAGATGTGGAGTTTAGCATCAGTGCAGGATACAGCACAATACAGGGGGTTTGGTCTGACTCTTAGTAAGGGAGGTATGGGGGTGAAGAGGAAGATTTAGGATCTAATCTAAAGTCTAGTAGGTACTAGGTAGTGGTTGGTAGGGGTAATAGAAGTATAGTCTAATATGGTCATGTTTAGTCTAATACATAAATGTAGTCTGACATTGTAGACTTGAGGGGTTTGGTTGTTAGAGGTAAAACACTTACTTCAAAAACATCAAGGCAGCATGGGCAAACAGAGAAAAGGAGATTGAGACCAGGTGGAGGAGAGGCAGTGGAGCGAAGTCTCAGACATTTGGTAAATGGCATAAATAGTCTGATACTTTAAAACTTCATGGTATGTCCTCTTAACTTAGTAATATGTATATAAACAACAATAATACACTCAAATTTTGGGGAGGGAGGAAGAGAGATGGAGACAGAGATGAGAAATGACTTGCGTACCTCGTGCCTCTTCTGCCTGTACGGTAGCTGTGTAAGCGTGAGTAGTAGAGCCATGCCCAAAACATACAGAGAGAGAGTTAACATTACCAACAGGCCCAGATCAGTGAGTTGAACATCTATAGTCAGTGAGTTGTTATCAATTCATTCAGAGTGGTAAACATCTATAGTCAGTGAGTTATCAATTTATTTATTCAGTGTTAAACATCTATAGTCAGTGAGTTATCAATTTATTTATTCAGAGTGTTAAACATCTATAGTCAGTGAGTTATCAATTTATTTATTCAGTGTTAAACATCTATTGTCAGTGAGTTGTTATCAATGCAGTCAGTCATACGATCATTCAACCCCAACCTCCCCAGCCCACTTCCCTCTGAAACGTGACACAGGAGTTACACATGACTGTGATTAGTGTAGAAAGGGGAATGTTCTGGGTTTAAGAGATTGATCAAGGTTTAAAGAGAATTCTGCAGGTTAGAGAATATGGATTAGGGATAGGTGAGTGAGAGAGAGTCAGGGAGTGTGTGTGTGTGTGTGTGTGTGTGAGAGCCAGGGAGTGTGTGTGTGTGTGAGAGCCAGGGAGTGTGTGTGTGTGAGAGCCAGGGAGTGTGTGTGTGTGTGAGCCAGGGAGTGTGTGTGTGTGTGAGCCAGGGAGTGTGTGTGTGTGTGTGTGTGTGTGTGTGTGTGTGTGTGTGTGTGTGAGAGCCAGGGAGTGTGTGTGTGTGTGTGTGAGAGAGTCAGGGAGCCCGAGAGAGGGAGGGTTAAGTCTGTTGGTGGGTTTGAGTGCAGGGAAAGGATAAAACAATTCTCTCATGATGCAATAGTAGTTCAGGTGAGAGTGTGTGTGCGTGTAGGTGTGCATACGTACCGCTCTCCAGGGTCTGCCGTCCTCCAGACAGAACTCCCACAGGCAAGGCCCCAGTGGGGGTCAGCCCCTTCAGCTGTAACACACTCTCATTCTCCTCTCTGTCAACACACACATTCAGTTTCCAGAGTCAACAGCATGGTTGTTACAAGCGGGGCACATTACAAAGAGTGGACTGGAAGCTGAACATAACCAAGTCCAGATAGAATCTGTATGCAGGTCTTCTCATCAATGCCTTTACAGTGGTTGATTACATTTAATCAATGAAACCAGAGAGAGTCAAACATGCGTGTACTGTACCTGAGCACAGAAAAGACACGGGCCATCTTCCCGATCGCGCGGATCTTATTCCTGATTACCTCCTTCCTCACAGCAGAAGTTCCAGCTGAGAGGGAGAGAAAGGTAGAGGGAGAGAAAGCGAGAGAGAGGGAAAGAGGATTGAGAGAAAGAAGGTAGGGGAGAGGGAGAAAGAAGGGGGAGGTAAGAGACTTGTGAAACATAACACACCGTCCGTGTTCGAGAGCATCCAAAACCGTGACGTATGATGGGTAAATGGATTTTTAGATCAGTCAGTCAACTTTAAAGTCTGCTGCAATGTCGAACGCGCCCACACACACAGCTCAGCTGATACTCAGCTGCCATGTGGCAACAATAGAGGCGTTGATAAATATCTGTTGTTGGATCCGTTAGGGGAGTGAACTCTATCACCTCTCTTCACGTCTATTTTTGCTACACTGCACTTCAGTCAAAAACAACTTCACTTCCTTAAAGGTTTCATTTCCTCTTTGAAGAAACACGTTGCAACTATATCATCATTTTCATACATGGAAAGTCAATATGAAAGAGTTAAGTGTCTGTGTCTCTTACCCTCGCAGGTGTCGTCTCCTTCCGACATGAGCTCGTCATCAGAGCAGATGTTGAGCACGTTAACCAGCATCTCTGTCACTGTAGGAACACACACACATTATCTCACACAGAGGTCCGTTTTGCAAAGGTAACAAGAAGCCCAAAGTTACTACACACCGTTATAACACACACATATACACTCACCCTTCTCGCCGACGAAGGGCAGAGACCAGGTGAAGACGTCCATGAAGTTGGGCAGCCAGTAGGGGTGGGGGGAGCAGTTGAACTGCCTGATGTTCATCACGTTGTTCTCATACTTCAGCACCGCCGCTACAAGAACACACACACACACACACACGATCTACCCTGTGTTGCCATGGATTCTACCTTGTTGTCATGGTTTCTAACGTGGGTAACCTTTGTGTTTGTTTACCTTTGTTGTTGTACACGTCCAGGTAATTCGGAGCAGAGAATATCGTGATCAGAGAAGGAAAACCCGTCGTCTGGCTTTTCCTGTACATTCTATACCTGGAATACACAGTTTATATCACAAAACAGTATCATACTACTATTATTATGAATTAATATTATTAATAATACTCACCCAGCGTCCTGGGCTTCATGTGCTCTTATTACTGACAGCAGATTATTGTTCATCAGAAAGTCACATACTGCTGGGTAACTGTAGAAGTAGGAGCAGCCTCGAACTGAGTTATGAGCAAAGTGTTCTTGGGTCTTCTCAGAGCCGTAGTCTTCTCCAGGGTCTGACCACAGCAGGTCACACATGGGTCCGAACGCAGGGGGCTCCTTAAACCGGTCCAGCTGGTCAACACAGAGTTAAACACAGTGAATCTACAGGGTTAATCCGGTTAAACAGTTAAATAACGCTGGGTGCTCCTTATACCAGTCAAAACACTTAATACCATTGTCAGCTTAACCAGTGAAAACAATTAATAGAGAGTTAATCCAAAGCAGGTCAGGGGTTAGAGGTCAGGGGTCATACCTTGCGTATGTCGTCCAAGCAGGTGATTTCGGGGCTCAGGCCTCCGTGGACACACAGGAACTGCTGGTTGAGGAGCGCAGCCAGGGGAAGGCAATCAAACGCCTCCATACACGCATCATACACACGCTCAGAGTACTTTATCTTACCTAGAACACAACAGAGAGGGCATTATTATTACTATAAGACATACACACACAGACACGCACCCACCCACAGAAACCCAGACACGCACCCACCCACAGAAACCCAGACCCCCCCCCCCAGACACTAAATACACAGCACCACTCACACTCCTGTTTAAAGGTGAAGTACTCTGTGAGATGCCGGCACTCATGGTTTCCTCTGAGTAGGAACAGAGTGGTGGGGTGGTTGATCTTCAGAGTCCACAGGAACAACACACACTGAAGAGAACGAGAGTGAGTTCCATCTCATGTTGCTAACACTAGCTACCATCACGACAGCTAGAATGAAGGACAATATATATGTAATATCATTAGAATACACTGGCTTAATCAGAACCTAAGAGGGACACAAAACCCAATTGTGTGTGGGGTGGGGTTCGACGATAACTGGGTACTGTGCTGCTGACTATTTAAAGATGTGCTCCTAAGCCCTGCAACTCAAGACCGGGTTACAGGCCACGGCTCTTAATGTTAGATGAAACAGCAGATGTAGAATCACACGGACCTCGATGCTGAAGTATCCTCGATCAACATAGTCCCCCAGGAACAGGTAGCGGGTGCTGCTGGGCGAGCCGCCCACCTCAAACAGCTTCATCAGGTCAAAGAACTGGCCATGGACATCCCCACACACTGCAACACACACACACACACACACACACACACACACACACACGAGTTAGAAGTCTGTCTGTCAGAGAATGTTTGGGGTTAGTAACAGGTCAGAGGTTACCTGTTATAGGTGCTTCCACCTCCAGCATGCATTTCTCTTGTCGCAGGATGTTGGCTCCATCAGTGATGATGCGAAGAGCTGCTTCCTCCTCCAGACGGCCCTCCTTAACAAGATGGGTCTTGAGCACCTCAACACTGGGCTTCCCGTCTACATACAGGTCCTTTACCGTCAGCTTGGAGCCAGGGGGGTAGGGCACCGCTACAAAGCAATACAACATTATTATAAAGAATATACACTACAAACACTAATTAACTAATGAATCTACCAAACACCAGGACACACCCTCTAGCAGCTCTACTGGTTCATTAAAACCCAGGACACACCATCTGGAGGTCTCAGGATGCCAATCCTTCCACATTAAAATGTGGTGGGTCTTGTCTAGAGATAGACAGTGTGTGTGTGTTGCATGGCTGAGTGACTGGGTAAAAATACAGTGTCATATTTGCAAGAGGTCTGGCAGGAATCAGGAAGATCAGATTTGACTGGCAAAAAAACATCTGTATCGGTCTCCCTCCCTCTGGGCTATATTAAGTCCTAGTCACATAAATAGTCTACCATTCATTCATCAGAACCCCCTATTTTATATTACCGTCGGTGTGGTGCCAGTTTTTGCATCCATAATTCCCTCTGAAAATAGATAAAATACACTATATTTCCAAAAGTATGCGGACACCTGCTCATCGAACATCTCATTACAAAATCATGGGCATTAATATGGAGTTGGTCCCCCTTTTGCTGCTATAAAAGCATCCACTTTTCTGGGAAGGCATTCCACTAGATGTTGGAACATTGCTGCATGGACTTGCTTCCATTCAGCCACAAGAGCATTAATGAGGTTGGGCACTGATGATGGGGGATTAGGGCTGGCTCGCACTCAGCGTTCCAATTCAAGTTTCCAGTTTAAATGGAGCATGAACAAGTGAAATGATTTTCTTGCAAACTTAAAACCTAACAATGCAATAATCAATAACAATGTTTTACTAGAAAACACATGTGAAATAAGAATAAATATGAAATACACAAAGTAAGCAAGCATACTATACACAGGAAATATATTTTTTAAATGTCAGATCCAATAGCATATTTCCATGTGCAGGAGTGATGGAGGTAGACATGTAAAGGGGGAAGGGATCTAGGCAACAGGATCTAAGATAAACAGAGTAGCAGCAGCTTGCAAATGAGTGTGTGTGTGTGTTGGAGTAACAGTGTATGTGTGTGTGTGTATAGGGCCCTGTGAGTGTGTGTGTGTGTGTGTGTTGGAGTAACAGTGTGCGTGTATAGGGCCCTGTGAGTGTGTGTGTTGGAGTAACAGTGTGTGTGTATAGGGCCCTGTGAGTGAGTGTGTGTGTGTGTGTTGGAGTAATAGTGTGTGTGTATAGGGCCCTGTGAGTGTGTGTGTATAGGGCCCTGTGAGTGAGTGTGTGTGTGTGTGTGTGTGTGTGTGTTGGAGTAACAGTGTGTGTGTGTGTGTGTGTGTGTGTGTGTGTGTGTGTTGGAGTAACAGTGTGTGTGTGTATAGGGCCCTGTGAGTGTGTGTGTGTGTGTGTATAGGGCCCTGTGATTGTGCATAGAGTGCAAAGGTTGAAATAAAAGGTCAATAAAGATACAAGGTAAACTCAGATAGTCTGTGTATCTATTTTGTGAGCTATTCATCAGTCATATTGTTTGGGGATAGAAGCTGTTCAAAAGCCTGTTGGTATCAGACTTGATGCACCGGTACCTCTTGTAATGCGGCAGAAGAGAAAATAGTTGGAGTCTGATTTTTCGGGGCTTCTTTTCACACCGCCTGATATAGAGGTCCTGGATGGCAGGGAGCTCGGCCCCAGTGATGTACTGGGATGTCTGCACAACCCTCTGTTGCTCCAAGGGCGGTGCTATTGCCATAGCAAGAAGTGGTGCAGCCAGTCAATATGCTCTGAATGGTACAGCTGTAGAACCTTTTGAAGATTTGAGGGCCCATGCCACATTTTTTCAACCTCCTGAGGGGTTAAGGGCATTGCGGCGCCTTTTTCACAACTGTGCTGGGTGTTAGGACCATTAAATCTTTAGTGATTTGGACATTGAGGTTGCAAAGGGAGGTGCTCAGACTCAGAGCCCTAAGCTTGGTGACGAGCTTGAAGGGGACAATGGTGTTGAATGCTGAGCTGTAGTCACTGAACAGCATTCTCAGATAGGTATTCCTCTTAACTACATGGAGAGCAATTGAGATTGCGTTGTCTGTGGATCTGTTGGGGAGCTATGCAAATTGGAGTGGGTCTAGGATGTCTGGGATGTTGGAGTTAATGTGTGCCATAACCAGCCTCTCAAAGTACTTCATGATTACAGAAGTAAGCTCTACAGGGCGGTAGTCATTGTGGTATGAAGCCTTAGTTCTTGGGGACAGGGAAGGTTGTGGTCATCTTAAAACGTGGGGATTACAGACTGGGAAAAGGAGAGGTTGAAAATGATTGTGAATATGCCTGCAAGCTGTTCTGCGCATGCTCTGAGAACGAGCCCTGGAATACCGTCGGGGCACGCTGCCTTGTGAGTGTTGACCTGATTCATCCCAAAGGTGTTCAATGGGGTTGAGGCCAGGGATCTGTACAGACCAGTCAAATTCTTCCACACTGATCTTGACAAACCATTTTGCATGGACCTTGCTTAGTGCACGGGGGCATTGTCATGCTGGAACAGGAAAGGGCCTTCCCCAAACTGTTGCCATAAAGATGGAAGCACAGAATTGTCTAGAATATCATTGTATGCTGTAGTGTTAAAATGTCCCTTCACTGGAACTAAGGGGCCTAAGCACAAACCATGAAAAACAGCCCCAGACCATTATTCCTCCTCCACCACCAAACTTTACAGTTGGCACTATGCATTCGGGCAGGTAGTGTTCTACTGGCATCTGCCAAACCCAACCCGTTGGACTGCCAGATGGTGAAGCGTGATTCATCACTCCAGAGAACGCGTTTCCACTGTTCCAGAGTCCAATGGCGGCAAGCTTTACACCCCTCCAGCCGACACTTGGCATTGCACATGGTGATCTTAGGCTTGTGTGTGGCTGCTCTGCCACGGAAACCCATTTCATGAAGCTCCCAACAAACAGTTCATGTGCTGATGTTGCTTCCCGAGGCAGTTTGGAACTCGGTATTGAGTATTGCAACCAAGGAGACGATTTATGCTTCAGCACTCGGCGGTCCCATTCTGTGGCCTAACACTTCGTGGCTGACCCGTTGTAGCTCCTAGATGTGTCCACTTCTCAATAACAGCATTTACAGTTGACCATGTGAGCTCTAACAGGGCAGAAATTTTACTAACTGACTTGTTGGAAAGGTGGCATCCTATGATGGTGCCACATTGAATGTCACAGAGCTCTTCAGTAAGGCCATTCTACTGTCAATGTTTGTCTATGGAGATGTGGTCGATTTTATACACCTGTCAGCAATGGGTGTGGCTGAATTAGCCAAATCCACTAATTTAAAAGGGGTGTCCACATACTTTTGTATATATAGTGTATTTCTTCCCTCCATCTCTCTACCTCTATCCCACCCTCTGCACAGTTAGTGTAACATTTCACCACAGAAGCAGGTCACAGACAGACTGAGCCAATCATGTCACACTAAAGTTTCATCTTATCTAACCCATACGCCACATAGTCCACACACACATACTGGTTCATCATATCACACTACACACACTAATCCTGGGCAGGTCCTGTATACACTAGGGCCCAGGATACGATCGGGCCTAGGGCAAAAAAAGGGCCCATAGACAGTATCATTACACAGGCAGAGCGATGCAGCTGGCTGGCCTGATCAGGTTACCATCGGTAACTAAGTCAAAAGGTCAAAACGTCAACCCTCAGAGAGCACTGACAACACACACGCCTCTGACAAAAACGGATTATTGGTCGCAGCGAATTACACTTAAAAACATGTCAAATGTTGGTCCCATGTTTCATGAGCTGAAATAAAAGATCCCAGAAATGTTCCATCCGCACAAAAAGCTTATTTCTCTCAAATGTTGTGCACACATTTTTTTGAAGGTATCTGTGACCAACCGATGCATATCTGTATTCCAGTTCATGTGAAACCCATAGATCAGGGCCTAATGAATTGATTTCAAATGACTGATTTCCTTTTATGAACTATAACTCTTTAATCCTTAATGGGGGCGAACAGTGGCATTGTTTCCCCATACTGCGGATTCCATCTCTAAAGGCATAGGTTGCTTTCTTTTGACAAACAACGGTGTGCAACTAATCAACAATGTTAGCATGAGAGATGTGTTCTGACAAAATTAATGGATTCTATTGTAATACCAATTTATCATCACCTCCATGCTGCCACTGTTTGGGTACACAGAGAAGGCGTCTCTTTTAATAAACCTGATTGGCCTAAAAAGCAGTTTGTTAAATGGTTGAAAGTAATAAGATTACATTTTGGCCTATTCTAATTTGATGTAGGGAATGGGATATAAATAAGTTGTTTTTGTGACCAGTAGGCCTAATTGGTTAGTGTAAATTACAAACAAAACAATTGGGGGGAAAATGTGTGAATCTTCTAGTGGTTTAGATCTGCCTTGGTAGGCTTCCACACGGACTCATTTCTCTTCAAAAGTTGGCAAAACAACATTTGGTGCAACAGGCCTAGGCCTATACAAAATTAAGCAAGCACAGGCATGCTAGATCTATTGAATGTACAGTTGGCCCAGAACAGAGCAGCGCAGCTGGCCCTTAAATGTACACGGAGGGCTAATATCAAGAACATGCATGTCAAACTCTCCTGACAAAGTTGAGAGATTGACTGCATTACTACTTGTCTTTGTGACAGGTATTGACATGTTAAAAGAGCCGAACTGTCTGTTCAAACATCTAACACAAAGCTAATCCCCAAGTCCAGAACAGAGGCAGGGAAACGCACAGTACTACATACAACTCTATTCCACATCAAGTAACTCAAGTTAGCAGTAAAATTCCACACACACAAAAAAAAGACAACGCGGACTGTGGACACACATTGTATTGTTGTAATATTTTACATATTATATTCTAAATGTGTAATGGTGGAACAGTGTAAATTTGTACAGTGCACAATGTCTTGTCTGATGTAGACTATTGTTTTGTTTGGACCCCGGGAAGAGTAGCGGCTGCTTTGGCAGCATCTGATGGGGATACCAATAAAATACTAAATGAGGGTAATGTCTACCGGTAATGTCAGCAGATGAACCTAATTTGACTTGTCACACAATTGACATGCCATTAAATGTTTTTTCCATTTCATTTCATGTTTACTATGTCAGCTAAAAGCTGACTTACAGTAACACATACAATAAACAGATTTAAATGAATAAGATACAACCAAATCTAAATGTCAGGGAGTTGAGACAAGAATGGAGGTTGACCGATCTGAACGGTGGAGGGAGGAGGGAGGGAAAGGGGTGTATCTTGGTCAGTGACAGCCACAGCGAGGGGTGTATCTTGGTCAGTGACAGCCACAGTGAGGGGAATATCTTGGTCAGTGACAGCCACAGCGAGGGGAATATCTTGGTCAGTGACAGCCACAGCGAGGGGAGTATCTTGTTCAGTGACAGCCACAGCGAGGGGTGTATCTTGGTCAGTGACTGCCACAGAGAGGGGAGTATCTTGGTCAGTGACAACCACAGCGAGGGGTGTATCTTGGTCAGTGACTGCCACAGCGAGGGGAGTATCTTGGTCAGTGACAGCCACAGCGAGGGGTGTATCTTGGTCAGTGACTGCCACAGAGAGGGGAGTATCTTGGTCTGTGACAGCCACAGCGAGGGGAGTATCTTGGTCAGTGACAGCCACAGCGAGGGGTGTATCTTGGTCAGTGACAGCCACAGCGAGGGGTGCATCTTGGTCAGTGACAGCCACAGCGAGCGGAGTATTTTGGTCAGTGACAGCCACAGCGAGGGGTGTATCTTGGTCAGTGACAGCCACAGCGAGGGGAGTATTTTGGTCACAGTTGCAGCCAGGGAGGTCAGTGGGCATAGAGTCAAGCTGTAGGCCTATGTATGAGTGAGTGTGTGCGTGTTTAGCCCAGTGCTGTCTGTAGGATGGTTAACCTGGCGGCATCAGAGAGGCAGGTTTAATGACCTCAGCAGCTTGATGCTCCTAACCCACTGAGCCTGTCACACACTCACACACACACACGTTGGGTCCACAACAAAGTATATTGTCTTAAAGAACAAGGTCATCACAGTTCTTGGAGCTCCTCAATCCTACTTGGTCCTCTTCACTCCCTGTGGAGCGTAAGGCCTTACCCTCAGTCCTGTGTTGTTTTCATAACATAGACCAGGGTTACAGTTAGATCAGGCAGCATACAGTAAGCCTACCTGTTACCATTCATAAATACCTGCTACAGTGTAGACAGAGCAGTGGCTATGCACTGTTAGGCTTGCCATTTACATGCTGCACAAGTCCATTACAAATTTCAAATAGAAGCTGATATTTCAAAAGCAAATGTTGCAAGTTGGTAGCAATACCCCCCACACCCTAATAGGCCACCCAGGTTGTAAATCAAAAGACCCACTCCATGCCACTCAATCCACTGACAGTCATTCAGCATATGCCGCAGGGGCCCTGGTTGTGTGTGTATGCTGTGGTATAACCCACCAGTGCGCGTACACACGCACGCACGCACGCACACACACACACACACACACACATCAAGAGGTTGATGGCATCATGGGGAGGACAGGATCGTGGTAATGGCTGGAGCGGAATTGGTGGAATGGTACCAAATACATTAAACATATGGGTTCCATGTGTTTGATGCCATTCCATTTGTTCCCTTACAGACATTATTATGAGCCGTCCTCCCCTCAGCAGCCTCCACTGACACATACACTCTCTCGCCTCACTGGTCTACTGACCCAGACACACATCAAACAGACAGACAGTTGAGAACACACACGCTTATTTCAGTTCAGTCAGTGTGACAGTCAGATAAAACTAAAAATATAATCTAGGTAGGAGTCTCAAAAACATCTGACTTTCTAGCTAGTTTGTTACAACACGATTGATGGCAAAATCGAAGTTATTTGAAGTAAAATATTTATTAGCTTGATATTATACTTTATTCTCTCACGACGTGACATCCGAGTGCTGCAGACTAGCAACCGAACTAGGGAAGCTAGCTTGTAAATGAACAAACCATTAACATGATCCCACTTGTTCCAAGCAAGCCAAATACGATGAGCACCTGAACGATCTAAGTAGCTTGCTAACGTTAGTTGGCACGAAGCATCTTGTCCGTATCGGTGCATCTACAGCCAATCAAGCTAGTTAGCTTGATCGCTAGCTAGCGGTTTTCATCGCGAATTAGCTGCTAGCCAACTTCCAGGAACCACTTGCTGAATTAATAGATACAATTGCATAGCTACCTTTAATGGGCCGATCGGTGGTGGACAGTTTGGTTGGTGTTTGGTCTTTCGTCACCGACATCTCGGCGTATCTGCCCCAGGAGGAACCAGTTAGCTAATGATGTGAATTCCAAGGCGTAGCTAGCAGGCTAGCTAGTGAAATGAACTAGCCGTGCTAGCTAGCTACCTCCAACAGCACCTCTGGATCCGCAGCCGTCCTCTCCGGCAGGGGGTTAGCAGACTAGGGAAGTGCAGATCAACTGGGCAGGAACGTAATTTAGCTAGCTAGATGTGGGGAGGGAGGGAGGGGGGGGGATCACTTTAACCACTAAATGAAAGCTTTCTTCCTGCCTTGTCGAGCCAGAGGTAGCTAGTAAACCAACTGCTGTCAAATTATCTGTCAAATGAACAGACTGCTCCGGTCCAGGAAAAGGTTTCAAACCGATCTCTGTTTTCTCTGGTTTACACACCGCAGCTCAATTCATGTCTTAATTTCATCTGCTTCTTCTTGGCTGTACCTAATCTGATCCAGGCCTCTAGTTTTGGGTTTTAGTCGTGATCAAATATATCGTCCAGACTGCTGTAGGATTACTGTAGCAATCCACCACAAACGGATTTCCTACAACATGGCTGTGTCTGTCAAACGCATGGTATTGTGGGTAGTGTAGTATTATTGTCATGGCCCGACACCTGTGGGACACACCTGTCCACAAAACTGTCTGCTTGTCGGCCGCCTATACAGACACATAAACACACACACATTTTTATCTCAATAGCCACAAATATACTGTTTCCTTGAGGTCAAGACCCTTGGTGCACACTGTTGAGTCTGTTGAACCTTTATTTAACTAGGCATGTCAGTTAAGAACACATTCTTATTTACAATGACAACCTACTAAAAGGCCAAAGGCCTCCTGCGGGTATGGGGGATGGGATTAAAAATAAAAAATAAAAATATAGGACAAAACACACATCACAACAAGAAAGACACCACAACACTACATAAAGAGAGACCTAAGACAACATAACATGGCAGCACCACAACATGACAACAACATGGTATCAACATAACATGGCAGCAGCACAACATGGAAGCAGCACAAAACATGGTACAACAGTTTGTCTTTTAGTTAATGTACTTTTTGAACACTAGATGTCAATAGCCACTAGTGATATACAGTAACAGTGAAATGTACATTGTCAAAAGTATGTGGACACCACTTCAAATTAGTGGATTCGGCTATTTCAGCCTCACCCATTGCTGACAGTTGTATAAAAATCGAGAACACAGCCATGCAATCTCCATAGACAAACACAGACAGTAGAATGGCCCGAACTGAAGAGCTCAGAGACTTTCAACGAATCTGGGGTGTCTGTCCTGTATTTGAGGGATGTGGGAGGGATCGGGAGACATTTGTTGCCACCTTTCCAGCAAGTCAGTTTGTCAAATGTCTGCCCTGCTAGAGCTGCCCTGGTCAGCTGTAAGTGCTATAATTGTGAATTGGAAATGTCTAGGAGCAACAACGGCTCAACCGCAAAGTAGTAGGCCACACAAGCTCACAGAACGGGACTGCCACGTAACGCGTAAAAATCGTCTGTCCTTGGTTGCAACACTCACTACCAAGATCGAAACTGCATCTGGAAGCAACATCAACATAATGACTGTTAATCGGGAGATTCAGTAAATGGGTTTCCATGGCCAAGCAACCACACACAAGCCTAAGATCAAGAGTTGGCTGGAGGGGTGTAAAGCTTGCCACCATTGGACTCTGGAGAAGTGGAAGCACATTCTCTGGAGTGATGAATCACACCTCATCTGGCAGTCCGATGGACTAATCTGTGTTTGGCGGATGCCAGCAGAACGCTACCTGCCTGAATACATAGTGCCAACTTTAAAGTTTGGTGGAGGGGGAATAATGGTCTGGGGCTTATTTTCATGGTTCGGGCTAAGCCCCTTAGTTCAAGTGAAGGGAAATCTTAACACATATCGGCCACACAATGCACAGTACCCCTTGTGTAAGGAGGCGGATGCAGGAATTAGCAAAATACTGACCTCTCTGCTGAACAGGGGGGGGTTGTTGTCACCTGTACACCATCACCTTGCAACACACCAATTTGACCTGTTAGAAAATAATCTAGTGAATGCAGAACGGTACAAGATCTTAGAGCTGTTAACGATGCAGTGTACGCCAGGGCTCCAGTTGTGCCCAACCCAGACACTATCCTTTCTTCTGTCCGGACAGATTCAAATTGGTTTACAATTGTTGATTTGGCTAATGCGTTTTTTATCATTCCTGTGGACCCAGATTCTCAGTATTGGTTTGCGTTTTTCTTTCAAAGACAAGATTATGTTGAAAAGCCCGACAATTTTTGCGGATGAATTGGGTGCCAACTTGCTGTCATTTGTCCCCTAAATGGAATACACTTGTTCAGTATGTTGATGACCTCCTTCTTTGCTCTCCTGACAGAGAATCATGTGAAATTGATACTGTTGCACTGCTAAATATTCTAGCTGATAAGGCCTCTAAAAACAAATTGCAATATGTTCAACAGACTGTTAAATATTTGGGACACGTTATCACACCAGGGGGCAGAAGCTTGGCTACAGACAGGGTTAAAGTTATTTTACAAGTTCCAAAACCAAATCCCAAAGAACAGGTGTTGTCACTGCTAGGAATGGCTGGCTATTGTAGAGTTTGGTTAATTGATTACGCTGAAGTTGTCCAACCTCTCTTTGATCTCATTCATTTGAAACCCATGGCCACGGGGGATCAGACTGAGTGGACTAAAGATGACGAAGAAGTGCTAATTCGGCTGAAACAGGCACTCTCGTCGTCGCCTTGTTTGGGGTTACCTGATCACTCCAAACCTTTCCATTTGTTCATTTCAGAAAATAAAGGATTTATGTCATCAGTACTGACAAACTGTGGGTGGTAAAATGAGACATGTTGGTTTCTACTGGAAATGGCTCCATACTGTTGCGCGTGCACTGCTCCCTTGCCTCCGCTATGTGGCGGCTGCAATGGAGGCAGTATTGGCCTGTGCTGATATTGTAGATATGTGGCCCTTAAAGAACTGCTTGAGGCAGTACTCCTACCTTCCACACTTGCTATTTGTAAATGTGCAGCTCATACTAAACACTGATGCATTACCCCTGTCACCCCTATTTCCTTTAATGCTATCTCTCTGCTACAACAAGGGGCTGAGCAAGCAGAAAAGAGATATTGGCAGCCAGCATGCATGTGTAACCCCTTTGATGGTGTCTGGAAGGGCCCAACGAGCCTCCATGTACTCCCTCAAGTGGCTTTTCCCAACCTTGCAAAATTGTCACATGGTTTGGACCATGTGTCAAAAGGGGGGGGTGTGTATATACAGTTGAAGTCGGACGTTTACATACACTTAGGTTAAGACTTGTTTTTCAACCACTACACAAATTTCTTGTTAACAAAATATAGTTTTGGCAAGTCGGTTAGGAGATCTACTTTGTACATGACACAATTAATTTTTCCAACAATTGTTTACAGACAGATTATTTCACTTGTAACTCACTGTATCACAATTCCAGTGGGTCAGAAGTGTACATACACTAAGTTGACTGTACCTTTAAACAGCTTGGAAAATTCCAGGAAATGATGTCATGGCTATAGAAGCTTCTGATAGGCTAATTGACATAATTTGAGTCAATTGGAGGTGTACCTGTGGATGTATTTCAAGGCCTACCTTCAAACTCAGTGTCTCTTTGCCTGAAATCATGGAAAAATCCAAATAAATCAGCCAAGACCTCAGGAAAAAAAAGTCTGGTTCATCCTTGGGAGCAATTTCCAAACGGCTGAAGGTACAACGTTCATCTGTACACACAATAGTACGCAAGTATAAACACCTTGGGACCACGCAACCGTCATACCACTCGGGAAGGAGATGCGTTCTGTCTCCTAGAGATTAACATACTTTGGTGCGAAAAGTGCAAATCAATCCCAGAACAACAGCAAAGGACCTTGTGAAGATTCTGGAGGAAAAAGGTACAAAAGTATCTATATCCACAGTAAAGAGTCCAATATCGACATAACCTGAAAGGCTGCTCAGCAAAGAAGAAGCCACTGCTCCAAAATCACCATAAAAAAAGCCAGACCACGGTTTGTAACTGCACATGGGGACAAAAATGGTACTTTTTGGAGAAATGTCCTCTGGTCTGATGAAACAAAAATAGAACTGTTTGGCCATAATGATCATCGTTATGTTTGGAGGAAAAAGGGGGATGCTTGCAAGCTGAAGAACACCATCCCAACCGTGAAGCACGGGGGTGGCAGCATCATGTTGTGGGGGTGCTTTGCTGCAGGAGGGACTGATGCACTTCACAAAATAGATGGCATCATGAGGGATGAAAATGATGTGGATATATTGAAGCAACATCTCAAGACATCATGTCATGTTATCACACTATTACTGTGTCTGATATGTGTATGAAAAGAAAGGGAAAATCTGTCCAAGTTAAAGCTTGGTCGCAAATGGGTCTTCCAAGTGGACAACAACCCCAAGCATACTCCCAAAGTTGTGGCAAAATGGCTTAAGGACAGCAAAGTCAAGGTATTGGAGTGGCCATCACAAAGCTCTGACCTCAATCTCATAGAAAATCTGTGGGAAGAACTGAAAAAGTGTGTGCGAGCAAGGAGGCCTACAAACCTGACTCAGTTACACCAGCTCTGTCAGGAGGAATGGGCCAAAATTCACCCAATTTATTGTGGGAAGATTGTGGAATGCTACCCAAAACATTCGTCCCAAGTTAAACAATTTAAAGGCAATGCTACCAAATACTAATTGAATGTAAACTTCTGACTCACTGGGAATGTGATGAAAGAAATGAAAGCTGAAAAATCATTCTCTCTACTGTTATTCTGACATTTCACATTCTTAAAATAAAGTGGTGATCCTAGCTGACCTAAAACAGGGAATTTTTACTGGGATTAAATGTCAGGAATTGTGAAAAACTGAGTTTAAATGTATTTGGCTAAGGTGTATTTAAACTTCCGACTTCAACTGTATGTTAATAGATATTGACATACATTTGGGTTTACAAATTTTGCTGACATTTTTTGTAAACAATGTTTCATTGTATAATGTCGGAAGACCTGCACCCATGCCTATTTCAGCTCACCCCACACCTGAGATGCCTTTCAGTCACTTGATGATGGATTTTATCGAACTCTTGCCCTGCCAAGGTAAGTACTTACAGGAAGGCAGATGAAGTTGGACAACACGCCAGTGAAGCAGGCCCAGTTTACCTTGACCGGTGGGGACGACCAGATGGTAAAGTATATGATAGAGCTAAACAAAACTCTGAAGTCTATTTATACACAGGTGCCGAGCTACCCTGCCCAATCCAAAGGGAGGACAGCTGCATAACATCTCCCTTGTCGACTGGATCGTGGTTAAGGATCTGAGATGAAAGCACTGGCACCAACCTCGGTGGAGGAGACCATACCAAGTGCTGCTGACCTCTCCGACTGCGGTCAGGATCGCTGAAAGGGACAACTGGATCCACGGATCCCACTGTCTGAAGGTGGGCAACCCTGAGGACGATCAGATCTGAGGTGATGGCGCAAATCACACTTTTCATACTGGGTCTGCTGCTGCTCTGTTCAACAGGACAGATTGGTGTCAGAAGTGCGATGGTAGGGTTGAGTGGTAATGAACATTTTGACAATTCATCAGCTCACCCACATGACCCTACTTTGCATGAACTTTGAACTCTTATTCACTAAAGAAGTGATACCTCCTGGCCGTTGCGTTAGCAACCGCAGCTGTAAACGTGGGCTAAGAAAGGATGGACAAAGGATCTGTTCTAACAAACTACACGATACTACCAAGTAGCCAGTTCACCACCAGAGACACTCTTCAAAGGACAAGGAAGATCTCTGTTGGGCAACACGGCCAGCATCTATGACCAACCTACCGAAGCGCAGCTCAGAGTAAATATATATTGCATTCTCCTTTTTCAAATGGGCGGTAATTATAAGACACTGTATTTACGATAGCATAGCTTCTCCCTTTGTTCCTCAGTCTTCCCGCTCTTTTACTCAAACCCAACCCCCTTTCCTTTGTGTAACCAGCTGTCATGTTGGCTCCGTCCACCAGGGACGTTTTCTGTATGACATAATATCCATTCTGTGTTTATGTAATTCTGTGTAATTATTTAAGTTATTTAAGTTAAGAACAAATTCTTATTTTCAATGACGGCCTAGGAACAGTGGGTTAACTGCCTAATCATGAGAAGACACTGGAAGTTAGAACTGTATGTGATGTATGAAGGGTTGAAGGTTTTAAACTCAGTCTCACAACGGATGAGACTTACATGGTAGAATTTGTGGAGTACAGGATATTATGCCTTGAGAAGCTTGCTGCATTTAAAACGGATTAAATTATTGTTAAGGAATTAACAACAGGGAGGAGTGTAATGGGACATTGTAATTGTATGTGTCCACATAATTGAGAATGTGACTAACCTTGTGAAATTGTGTGAAACTGTCCTATTATCTCCTATTCTTGGGAGTATCATCCTGTGTTGCAAACCAGCCTGCACCTGCGTCCAATGTTTGGTAACAGAATGACGGCACAAACAGCACAAACCACTTTATTCAGTGTAAATTACACCTTCTGAAGGCTCAGATGGCGTCAACAGAGATGGTTGCCTCGCTTCGAGTCCTTAGGAAACTATGCTGTATTTTGTTTTTTTAATGTTTTGTTTCTTACTTTGTTAGCCCAGAAAATCTTAAGCGTTACTACATACAGCCGTGAAGAACTATTAGATAAAAGAGCGACGTCAACCTACCAGCAATACAACTTTCCCGAAGCGGATTCTTTTTTCGGACCACCACCCAGGACATTGAATCTAGTCCCAGAGGCTGACACAAAACAACGTTGCCGCAGAAGAGGTAGTCGGAGCGGCCTTAAGTCAGACTTCAAAGGCATGCGCACCAATCACAGCTTCCGAGTATATTACTCGCCAATGTCCAGTCTCTAGACAACAATGTGAATGAAATTAAGGCAAGGGTTGCCTTCCAGAGAGACATCAGAGATTGTAACATTCTCTGTTTCATGGAAACATGGCTCACTCGGGATATGTTGTCGCTACAGCCACCGGGTTTCTTCATGCAGCGTGCCGACAGAAATAAACATCTCTCTGAGAAGAAGGACAGGGGTGTATGCTTCATGATTAATGACTATCATAACATACAGGAACTCAATTATTTCTGTTCACATGACCTAGAATTCTTTACAATCAAATGCCGACCATATTAACTCCCAAGAGTATTCTCGTCAGTTATCGTCACAGCTGTGTATATCCCCCCTCAAGCAGATACCACGACGGCCATCAATGAACTTTCCTGGATTCTATGTTGTCACGAGTCCGACCGAGGGTGGCTTCCCTTCCCGGTCGGGTGGCGGTCGTCGTCACCGGCCTATTAGCTGCCACTGATTGTCTTTCCTCCCCCTCCTTGTATGTTTATTGGTAGCCCCTGTTTGTGATGATTAGTTGAGCTTCTTTAGACAGCCAGCCCGCCTGTTTGTTGTGCGGGATTAATTATTGTAACCTTCGGCTCTGTAGTAGAGGAACGTGTTTGTTCCTGGTCGTGAATTTTCAGTTGTACATTTTTCATTCCCTGTGTTTGGGGCCGTTATTATTGTGAGCACCCTGTGGTGCGTTAGTGCATTAAAGAGCACAGTATTGCACTCTCTGTCTCCTGCGTCTGACTCCACACCCACGACACCCGGAGCATTACATATGTAAACTGGAAACCATATATCCTGAGGCAGCATTTATTGTAGCTGGGGATTTTAACAAAGCAAATTTGAGAACAAGGCTACCTAAATTCTATCAACGTATCAATTGCAGCACTTGCGCGGGCAATACACTGGACCACTACTACTCTAACTTCCGCAATCCTGCCGTCCTATAGGCAGAAACTCAAACAGAATGTACCCATAACTAGAACTATTCAACACTGGTCTGACCAATCGGAATCCACGCTTCAAGATTGTTTTGAGCACGCTGACTGGGAAATGTTCCCGGCAGGCTTAGAGAATAATATCGATCTATACAATTGTGCAATTGGGTCCTGGACAATTGGGCAATTGGGTCCTGGACTTTCAGTTGGTGAAGGTAGGAAACAACATCTCCACTTTGCTGACCCTCAACACTGGGGCCCCACAAGGTTGCGTGCTCAGCCTCCTCCTGTACTCCCTGTTCACCCATGACTGCGTGGCAATGCACACCTCCAACTCAATCATCAAGTTTGCAGGTGACACAACAGTAGTGGACTTGATTACCAACAACAACGAGACAGCCTACAGGGAGGAGGTGAGGGCACTCAGAGTGTGATGTCAGGAAAACAACCTCTCACTCAACGTCAACAAAGCAAAGGAGATGATCGTGGACTTCCGGAAACAGCAGAGGGAGCACTCCCCTATCCACATCGACGGGACAGTAGAGGAGAAGATGGAAAGTTTTAAGTTGCTCGGTGTACACATCACAGACAAGCTGAAATGGTCCACCCACACAGACAGGGTGGTGAAGGCACAACAGCGCCTATTCAACCTCAGGACGCTGAAGAAATTTGGATTGTCACCTAAAACCTGACAAACTTTTACAAATGCACAATTGAGAGCATCCTGTCTGGTTGTATCACCGCCTGGTATGGCAACTGCACCACCCTCAACCGCAAGGTTTTCCAGAGGGTGGTGCGGTCTGCACAACGCATCACCGGGGGCAAATTACCTGCCCTCCATGACACCTACAGCACCCAATGTCACAGGAAGGCCAAAAATATCATATAGGACAACCCCGAGCCACTGTCTGTTCACCCTGCTACCATCCAGAAGGCGAGGTCAGAACAGGTGCATCAAGGTGGGACTGAGAGACTGAAAAACAATATTTATCGCAAGGCCATCAGACTGTTAAACAGCCATCACTAACTTAGAGAGGCTACTGCCAACATACAGACTCAAATCATTGGCCACTATAATAAATAGGTCTCTAGTCACTTTAAATTATGCCACTTTAATAATGTTTACATATCTTACAGTATATACATATGAGATGAGTAATGTATCTTATACCATCTATTGCATCTTGCCTATGCCGCTCGGCCACCGTTCCATATATTTATATGTACATATTCTTATTCCATCCCTTTAGATTTGTGTGTATTAGGTAGCTGCTGTGGAATTGTTAGATATTACTGCACTATCTGAACTAGAATCACAAGCATTTCTCTACACTCGCATTAACATTAAGTCAGACTTAAGGGTAGCCTAGTGGTTAGAGCGTTGGACTAGTAGCCGGAAGGTTGCAAGTTCAAACTGAGCTGACAAAGTACAAATCTGTCGTTCTGCCCCTGAACAGGCAGTTAACCCACTGTTCCTAGGCCGTCATTGAAAATAAGAATTTGTTCTTAACTGACTTGCCTGGTTAAATAAAGGTAAAATAAATAAAAATCTGCTAACCATATGTATGTGACCAATAATATTTGATTTGAGGTAGTTCTGTCTGGTAGTGTAATTCTGACATACGTGATTCTGATTATCATTCAAACAGGTAGTCTTACAATAAGGAGTGTTATTCTACTGATGTGTCTTGTGAGCTTCTGTCTGCTGCCCCGGTAACTGCCTGATTTAAAAGGATACAACACATTTATCAAAATGGTACATCACCTGAACATCAGCTCTGATACAGCCAATTACTTTCTCTCACCGTACAATAGGTGGACCACAAAACAAGTGGAGTGGAAGAACCTGTCAATCTTTGGGTGAGTGTCTGTGATTTGCTTCGAATACATATGTGCTTTGAATATTTCTCTGCTTGTGCTACGTTGACAGCATACAACGTAATAATGACAATATCCATGATGTTTCTAGCATGTTTCCTGCTAAATTACAGGACTGTTTTGCTAGCACAGACTGGAATATGTTCCGGGATTCTTCCGATGGCATTGAGTACACCCCATCAGTCACTGGCTTC